>NC_042993.1:8385249-8632354 GCF_901001165.1 Salmo trutta | reverse complement strand
TCTCTCTCTGTGTGTCTGTGTCTCTCTCTCTCTCTCTCTCTCTCTCTCTCGTGTGTATCGCTTCTCTCTCTCCTGGTGTCTGTCTCTCTCTCTCTCTCTCGTGTGTGTCTGTCTCTCTCTCTCTCTCTGTGTCTGTCTCTCTCTCTCTCTCTCTCTGTGTGTCTGTCTCTCTCTCTCTCTCTCTCTCTCTGTGTGTCTGTCTCTCTCTCTCTCTCTCTCTCTGTGTGTCTGTCTCTCTCTCTCTCTCTCTCTCTGTGTGTCTGTCTCTCTCTCTCTCTCTCTCTCTGTGTGTCTGTCTCTCTCTCTCTCTCTCTCTCTGTGTGTCTGTCTCTCTCTCTCTCTCTCTCTCTCTCTGTGTGTCTGTCTCTCTCTCTCTCTCTCTCTCTCTGTGTGTGTCTGTCTCTCTCTCTCTATTCTCTCTTGTGTGCTGTATCTCTCTGTGGTCTGTCTCTCTCTCTCTCTCTCCTATGTCTGTCTGTGTTCTGTCTCTCTTATCTCTCTCTCCTCTCTCTGTATGTGTCTGTCTACTCTCTCATCTCTCTCTCTCCTTCGCGGTGTCTGTTGTCTCCTCCTCTCTCTCTCTCTCTTCTCTCTCTGGTGTGTCTGTGTCTCCTCTCTCTCTCTGTGTGTCTGTGTCTCTCTCTCTCTCTCTCTCTCTGTGTGTCTGTGTCTCTCTCTCTCTCTCTCTCTCTCTCTGTGTGTCTGTGTCTCTCTCTCTCTCTGTGTGTCTGTCTCTCTCTCTCTCTCTGTGTGTCTGTGTCTCTCTCTCTCTCTGTGTGTCTGTGTCTCTCTCTCTCTCTGTGTGTCTGTGTGTCTGTGTCTCTCTCTCTCTCTCTCTCTCTCTCTGTGTGTCTGTGTCTCTCTCTCTCTCTGTGTGTCTGTCTCTCTCTCTCTCTCTGTGTGTCTGTCTCTCTCTCTGTGTGTGTCTGTCTCTCTCTCTCTCTGTCTGTCTGTCTGTGTCTCTCTTACTCCCTCCCTGTCTCTCTCCTCCCATACACAACCACCCCTCCCCATACTCTGTTCTCCTCCCTGTCTTTCTCGCCCTCTCGCTCAGTCTTACTCTGTGAATTCCTTCCACAGTGTTTGGATTCCGTATCTAATCAACAGATGTGGTGGATTAGGATAGTCTGAATGAGCTAACAAGCTGTTTCCACCATCACTGCATCTGATGGAGTTCAGCTTCCAATGACTTCTCCTGCCAATCTGCATGTTGTAGTAAATCCCTATTACCCAACATATCTCTGCTCTCTGATCTCTCCCTCACTCTCTCTTTCCTTCTCTCTCCCTCTCCCTCTCTCTTTCTCTCTCACACACATACACTCCCCCTCTCTCTCTCTCTCTCCATCTCTATCTTACACACAGACACACTCTCTCTCTCTCTCTCTCTCTCTCTCTCTCCATCTCTATCTCACACACAGACACTCTCTCTCTCCTTCTCTATCTCACACACAGACACTCTCTTTCTCCTTCTCTATCACACACACACTCTCTCTCTCTCTCTCTCTCTCTCCTTCTCTATCTCAGACACTCTCTCTCTCTCTCTCTCTCTCCCTCTCTATCTCACACACAGACACTCTCTCTCTTTCCATCTCTATCTCACACACAGACACTCTCTCTCTTTCCATCTCTATCTCACACACAGACACTCTCTCTCTTTCCATCTCTATCTCACACACAGACACTCTCTCTCTCTCCTTCTCTCTCTCACACACAGACACTCTCTCTCTCTCCTTCTCTCTCTCACACACAGACACTCTCTCTCTCTCTCTCTCTCCTCTATCTCACACACAGACACTCTCTCTCTCTCCATCTCTATCTCACACACAGACTCTCTCTCTCTCTCTCTCTCTCTCTCTCTCTCCTTCTCTGACTCACACACACTCTCTCTCTATCTCACACACAGACACTCTCTCTCTCTCCTTCTCTATCTCACACACATACACTCTCTCGTGTCTCTCTCTCTCTCTCTCTCTCTCTCTCTTCATCTCTATCTCACACATAGACACTCTCTCTCCCTCCTTCTCTCCCTCCTTCTCTATCTCACACACATACACTCTCTCTCCCTCCTTCTCTATCTCACACACATACACTCTCTCCTTCTCTCTCTCTCTCTCTCTCTCTCTCTCTCTCTCTCTCTCTCTCTCTCTCTCTCTCTCTCTCTTCATCTCTATCTCACACATAGACACTCTCTCTCCCTCCTTCTCTCCCTCCTTCTCTATCTCACACACATACACTCTCTCTCCCTCCTTCTCTATCTCACACACAGACACTCTCTCCTTCTCTCTCTCACTCTCTCTCCTTCTCTGACTCACACACGTGCACTCTCTCTCCTTCTCTATCTCACACACACTCTCTCGTCTCTCCCTCACTCTCTCTCCTTCTGACTCACACACGTGCACTCTCTCCTTCTCTATCTCACACACAGACACTCTCTCTCTCTCTCCATCTCGATCTCACACACAGACACTCTCTCTCTCTCCTTCTTTATTTCACACACAGACACTCTCTCTCTCTCTCCTTCTTTATTTCACACACAGACACTCTCTCTCTCTCTCCTTCTTTATTTCACACACAGACACACACTCTCTCTCTCTCTCTCCTTCTCTATCTCACACACAGACACTCTCTCTCTCCTTCTCTGACTCACACACAGACACTCTCTCTCCATCTCTATCTCACACACAGACACTCTCTCTCCTTCTCTTTTTCACACACATACACTCACTCTCTCTCCTTCTCTGACTCACACACGTGCACTCTCTCCTTCTCTGACTCACACACGTGCACTCTCTCCTTCTCTGACTCACACACGTGCACTCTCTCCTTCTCTATCTCACACACGTGCACTCTCTCTCCTTCTCTCTCTCACACACATACACTCTCTCTCGTTCTGCCTCCTGCTCTCTCAAGCAGTGAAGTGAAATCAAGTGTTGTGCATCAAAATACATTTTTAAAACCCATGTCCTCTGAACTCTTAGTCAGCTACAAAGTTTAGAAAAGCCTAATGCATTAGTCATCTATTTCTCATCATACAAAACATATATTTTTGGTAAGCTCTCAAAGCTACATTTCTGGCTTTCCCCTTTCTCCCTACTTATCTTCCTCTCCCCTCCACCTTTCTCCCTCTTTACCTCCCTCCCTCCCTCTAGCCCAAACTGTTTTATGTCCCATCATCTGTGAGTGACAAAGCTAACAGCTGAAACTTTACCTTACCAAACAGCTTAATAATATCACCGTGCCGTCTACATGCCAACTCCTGTTCCCTGCTTAGTGCCAACGAACTGGGACCTCTTCTACATCTCTCTCCCCCGACACCCTCCTTCTCTTTCTGTCTACTCAGATTTCCCCTGATACTACATACTACTGTACTATTATTGGCGAGGGCTCTCTCTGTCTGTGTGCTGTGTAACTAAAACACAGGCTGTTATAGCAACCACCCATAAACACTCAGGTTACTACAGCTGCTGGGTGGCCTGACGGGCGGGGGGGCATCCGCTCTGTGGGCTCCCCATGCCCCTGCTGTGACAACCGGCCACCACTCGACCAGGAACATGTCTCATCACTACCTATGAATGGACACCCGGCCTACTCTGCTTAAATTTAATTGAATTTAATTTCACATACATTTGAAGTCAGAAGTTTACATACACCTTAGCCAAATACATTTGAACTCAGTGTTTCACAATTCCTGACATTTTATCCTAGTAACAATTCCCTGTCTTAGGTCAGTTAGGATCACCACTTTATTTTAAGAATGTGAAATGTCAGAATAATAGTAGAGAGAATTATATATTTCAGCTTTTAATTCTTTCATCACATTCCCAGTGGGTCAGAAGTTTACATACACTCAATTAGCATTTGGTAGCATTGCCTTTAAATTGTTTAACTTGGGTCAAACGTTTTGGGTAGCCTTCCACAAGCTTCCCACAATAGGTTGGGTGAATTTTGGCCCATTCCTCCTGACAGAGCTGGTGTAACTGAGTCAGGTTTGTAGGCCTCCTTGCTCGCACATGCTTTTTCAGTTCTGCCCACAAATCTTCTATAGGATTGGAGGTCAGGGTTTTGTGATGGCCACTCCAATACCTTGGCTTTGTTGTCCTTAAGCCATTTTGCCACAACTTTGGAAGTGGGCTTGGGGTCATTGTCCATTTGGAAGACCCATTTGCGACCAAGCTTTAACTTCCTGACTGATGTCTTGAGATGTTGCTTGAATATATCCACATAATTTCCATGCCTCATGATGCCATCTATTTTGTGAAGTGCACCAGTCCGTCCTGCAGTAAAGCACCCCCACAGCATGATGCTGCCACCCCCGTGCTTCAGGGTTGGGATGGTGTTCTTCGGCTTGCAAGCCTCCCCCTTTTTCCTCCAAACATAATGATGGTCATTATGGCCAAACAGTTCTATTTTTGCTTCATCAGACCAGAGAATATTTCTCCAAAAAGTACAGTTGCATGTGCAGTTGCAAAACGTAGCCTGGCTTTTTAATGGCGGTTTTGGAGCAGTGGCTTCTTCCTTGCTGAGCGGCCTTTCAGGTTATGTCGATATAGGACTCGTTTTACTGTGGATATAGATACTTTTGTACCTGTTTCCTCCAGCATCTTCAGAAGGTCCTTTGCTGTTGTTCTGGGATTGATTTGCGCTTTTCGCACCAAAGTACGTTCATCTCTAGGAGACAGAACGTGTCTCCTTCCTGAGCGGTATGACGGCTGTGTGGTCCCATGGTGTTTATACTTGTGTACTATTGTTTGTACAGATGAACGTGGTACTTTCAGGCGTTGGAAAAATGACTTGTGTCATGCACAAAGTAGATGTCCTAACCGACTTGCCAAAACTATAGTTTGTTTACAAGAAATTTGTGGAATGGTTGAAAAACAAGTTTTAATGACTCCAACCTAAGTGTATGTAAACTTCTGACTTCAACTGTACACACACGCTCACACACACCCACACCGCATATACTGTACATACACACCCGTATACACTTGCACGCACACACGCTCATACACACACCAGCATGCAGACGCATATGCTCGCATACACACACTCTCTCCTTCCATTCACAAAACGTTGTTGTTGACAGATGCAGACCAATGACATAGTGTACCTTTCTGCTCCTAAATGACTTGTACAGTACAGATAGCCTTTTTGCAGTTTACAGTTTTTTCTGATTGCTTAGGCACTCTCTTTGAAACTATAGGTTATTTTTGCAAACCTCTACACACTAACCACAAAACCTTACACCAAACCAGCAAGACATTATACATCTCTTGCAAAAGCAAACAATTCTTGCAAAACTCTTCAAACTATTTTTAAAAAAAATTGTTTTTGCGTCAGTACAGTACACATTTGAATAAGCACGTGAAGCACCAACTAGGCACTGATAGTATAAATGAAAAACACTTGTGGCTTTTGCTCTTTCTGTGTGCAGGGCATAGCAGTTTGCAATAAAGTTTTGTCATACATGTAGTAAACACACATACACACAGGTATTCAAATGTGTAAAGTATGGATGTGTATTGCAAACATAAAACACTATCAATACAAATAAGGGGATTTTTTTTCTCTCTCAAAATGTTCTAACACTCCTTAAACAACAAAAGCGCAGTAGAAGTAAACAAAAACCTTTGTTCTAGAAAAAAAGAACAGAACAAAATGAAGCTACATCTCACCTTTGTGTGTCTGGCCACAAGACTTCATCCACATCACATGTGATGTTGTCTTGAGCTAGGCAGCTTGGAAAGTATCGCCTGGAGGGCCGTATCCAGGCCTGGCATGACCCCTGATCGATGTCTCCACAAGCCTCCTCCATTGCCTGTAGAAGGGGTATGCGTTGGTGGGGCTGGCAATCATACACCTTCCAACGCCATGCAGAGAAGAATTCTTCAATAGGATTCAAGAACAGAAAGTAGGGGGGGAGATTGAGTGCGATGAAAAGTGGGTGACCTGTGAACCAATTGCGGATCACAGCATCCCGGTGGAAACTAACATTGTCCCAGATGATAACGTACCTGGGCTGCTCCGGCCCCTGGTCATTAGGGATTAGTCTGTTGTGGAGGGTGTCCAGAAATGTGATAATGTGTGCAGTGTTGTATGGGCCTTGGATTGCATGATGGTGAAGGATGCTGTTTTGACTAATAGCCACACACATTGTTCTGTTGCAACCACGTTGTCCCGGGACGTTGATGATGGCACGGTGTCCGATTATATTTCTGCTGCGGCCCCTTGTTTTTGCAAGGTTGAAACCTGCCTCCACCCCGTATATTAGCTGATGATACACTGCATCTGCTTCTAGCTCCATGACTCGCTGAAAGACACTAGACAAAATAATATAGCACATTACGAAAAGACAGGGATCAGTCAATATGATGTAGCACCATGTACTTCCAGATCCAGTACCAATGATAGGATAGTATAGCTTACCTGCACATATTCATATCTCAGTTGTACACGGTCTAAGTTTCTTTCAAAAGGGACTTTGTACTGCTGCTTCATCTTAATTCTATTGCGTTTCAGTAGACGAGACAGTGCAGAGAGACTCACTCTGTTGACATTTTGGAATATGGTGTTATCTGCCATTATGTGGTCCTGCAGTTCTCTGAGTCCGATGCAGTTATTTATAATGACCATATTTACAATGTGGGTCTCCTGCTCTGGGGTGAGCAGCCAACCTCTTCCACCAGATACTGGTTTTCTTGCAGTTCTGTAAAAACATTTGAATGGTTTTAGTGATCAAATCAAATCAAATCAAATGTATTTATATAACCCTTCGTACATCAGCTGAAATCTCAAAGTGCTGTACAGAAACCCAGCCTAAAACCCCAAACAGCAAGCAATGCATGTGAAAGAAGCACGGTGGCTAGGAAAAACTCCCTAGGAAAAACTAGAAAGGCAAAAAACCTAGGAAGAAACCTAGAGAGGAACCAGGCTATGAGGGGTGGCCAGTCCTCTTCTGGCTGTGCCGGGTGGATATTATAACAGAACATGGTCAAGATGTTAAAATGTTCATAAATGACCAGCATGGTCAAATAATAATAATCATAGTAGTTGTCGAGGGTGCAACAAGCACGTCCGGTGAACAGGTCAGGGTTCCATAGCCGCAGGCAGAACAGTTGAAACTGGAGCAGCAGCATGGCCAGGTGGACTGGGGACAGCAAGGAGTCATCTTGCCAGGTAGTCCTGAGGCATAGTCCTAGGGCTCAGGTCCTCCGAGAGAAAGAAAGAAAGAGAGAAAGAGAGAATTAGAGAGAGCATATATAAATTCACACAGGACACCGGATAAGACAAGAGAAATACTCCAGATGTAACAGACTGACCCTAGCCCCCCGACACATAAACTACTGCAGCATAAATACTGAAGGCTGAGACAGGAGGGATCAGAAGACACTGTGGCCCCATCCGATGATACCCCCGGACAGGATAGATCCTTCTCATTATGAAAGTACAGTACATATTACTGTACCAGTAAGACTACAGCACTTACAGTTACTTACCAGTTCTCATTTTGAAATATCCGGATGATACCTGCAACAGTATAGCGGCTCAGATTTGGTTGAACCCGTTTCCCAGCCTCCCTCATGCTCATCCCATGGTTGACAACATGGTCAACCACAGTCACTCTGATTTCATCAGTTATTGTGTTCCTGATTCCCCTTCCTCTTCCTCTTCCTCTTCCCCATCCTCTCCTTCTCCCCGTCCTACTTCACCTCTTCATTCTCCTCCTCCTTCTCCTCTTACTTCCTCACCTCCTCATCCTCCTCTTCCTCCTCTTCCTCCTACTCGTCCTCCTCTAGTTCTCACCCCTCTTACTCTCTGTCCAATATTGACCTCCATTGGTGTCCAAACCAAATGTTTACCTGTGCTCTATTTATAGTGCTCAAGCTCTGATTTGTAAGTGAACTCATTATCTAAAAGTGTTTTCACATGTGTCAATGTGGAAAGGCAATTGGCAAAAGAGTGTAGCAATGTAGAGACCAATGTTTACAGTTTCGCTAGAAGTGTGTTATTAAATTACAAACTGAGTGTAAAGCAGAGAACATGCATTCAGTTTGGTACACTTGGTAAATACATTGGCTACAAGTGTTGATGGTTTCAGAGAAAGTCTTCAAGAATCACTGTTAGTGTTTAAGCATTCAGAAAAAACTGTAATACCTGTAATGACGTCGTTGTGGCACCTGTATAACAGGTTCATCTGTCCCCTGTCCTTCTGCAATTCTTGGTAGTGGCAGAATAACAACTACTTTATGTTTGCATTAAATCAATTTTGCATTAAAAGGAATGGTTAGAATTTGTTATATATGGTGGCCTACTTGTTTTAACTATCATAAGATCCATCAAATAATGTAAAATAAAATCTCCCTAACACAGTCCAATCTTAGAGCATGACCCAAGAGCAACCTACCATCACTACCCCGACCCACCTTTCGAGAAACACTAATAAGGAATTTACTATGCAACTCAAGCATAAACTATATTTCTTTGAAACACCAAAGCATATTTGTGTGTTTTCCTATGTGCCTGTCTGATCAGTGCGGGACCCACACCCTCTCAAGTGTCCTCAGCAATCCAAATAGAGCATAGGGGGAGAGGGAGAGACAGAGAGCGAGAGAGAGAGAGAGAGAGACAGAGAGAGAGAGAGAGAGAGAGAGCGAGAGAGAGAGTTTTGTTGTCTGTGACTGGTAGTATTTGTGGAAAAAATATAAATGCAAAAACATAAACGCTACATACAACTATTTCAAACATTTTACTGAGTTACAGTCCATATAAGGACATCAGTCAATTTAAATAAATTCATTAGGCGCTAATATATGGATTTCACATGACTGGGAATACAGATATGCATCTGTTTGTCACAGATACCTTAAAAAAAGGTAGGGGTGTGGATCAGAAAACCAGTCAGTGTCTCATGCATCATGACCCATCTTCTTCACATAGAGTTGATCAGGCTGTTGATTGTGCCCTGTGGAATGTTGTCCCACTCCTCTTCAATGGCTTTACGAAGTTGCTGGATATTGGCGGGAACTGGAACACGCTCTTGTACATGTCAATCCTGAGCATCCCAAACATGCTCAATGGGTGACACGTCTGGTGAGTGTGCAGGCAATGGAAAAACTGGGACATTTTCAGCTTTCAATTCTCTGGCAACAGCTCTGGTAGACATTCCTGCAGTCAGCATGCCAATTGCACACTCCCTCAAAACTTGACACATCTGTGGCATTGTGTTGTGTGACAAAATGGCACATTTGGCACAAGTTCCAGTTTCACAAAGTAAAAAAGGTGGAATATTTTTATAGTTACATTTAGTAAATTACCCCTGTGTAATGATCATGCTGTTTAATCAGCTTCTTGATATGCCACACCTGTAAGGTGGATGGATTATCTTGGCAAAGGATAAATGCTCACTAACAGGGATGTAAACAAAATTGTTCACAAAATGTGAGATAAATAAGCTTTTGGGATCTTTTATTTCAGCTCATGAAACATGGGACCAACACTTTACATGTTGCGTTTATGTTTTGGTTCAGTGTAGATAGTGGATAAAAGGAGGAGTTGTAACCCACATGTATAGCAGCTCTTATAATGGTCCTGGAGGTTACCCCTGGAGGTTACCTCTGGAGGTTACCTCTGTGTGGATGCTATATGCTACGGTAGTGTTATTGAGGGCAATACACACAGCCACCCACAGCAGACATGCACATGTCCCAGACACACAATGTCCCAGGCTCAGAGGTGTCCGGTTGGGTTAGGGTTATAGGGTGAGGTTATGGGGTTAGGAACTGGGGAACGTGATCTCTGGACATTACTGTCTGACTGTACCAAGTGTATTTGTAAAAAGAGCTCTACAAATGTGAAGGAAAAATGTGAGTGATTGATGCCTGTGGATGTCACAGCGCTTGCAGGATTGTGCCTGTTGAAAGATGATTCTCTTTTATTGTGATCATACTATTCATAATGATTTGTACATGAACAGGGACTCATGCCTGAGGAGGACAGGATAGATGTTTCGTGTTGATGGACATTCAGCAGGGAGGGAGTCTCACTGCAGGGGAAAATGGAGGTGTTTATGATTACTGTTCATACCAGCAGAAACCAGAGCAACAATAAAATGACATAACACGCTTCTGTGTGAATCAGAATGTGAAGAATGTGGATGAGAGGAATAGTTCCATTCACAACGAGGTGATTTATATGAGCTGATTTTATTTATAGCTGAATATTTGCTACTGGTTTTGCTGCTAAATTTAGGAAGTGGGCCTACAGTAACGTCAACCGACACACAACACAAGCCTAACCCTCTTGAAATCAATGTCAGACAAATCTCAACGATTTGTTGTCTACTGTCCCTTAGTAATATATATATTTGGTGATTTGTGTTGTGTTGGCTAGTATTTTATCCTGTTTTATTTGATAAATGCTTTGAAATATAAGTATTGAAATATGCTATATTACTAAAGTATATTCATATTGGATCCTTTTTTTATTCAACGGTTTCTAGGCCCGTTTGGGAAACAGTCAGGAGTCAGATATAAAAAGACAAACTAAGTTTTATTAAGAGATTCAGGCTAAGTATAGGTTTGCTTGTTTCAAACAGGATTAACTCAAAGCACATTAACACAATTACATCCGGCCGTGATTGGGAGTCCCATAGGGCGGTACACAATTACATCCGGCCGTGATTGGGAGTCCCATAGGGCGGTACACAATTACATCCGGCCGTGATTGGGAGTCCCATAGGGCGGTACACAATTACATCCGGCCATGATTGGTAGTCCCATAGGGCGGCGCACAATTGGCCCAGCGTCGTCAGGGTTTGGCCGGGTAGGCCGTCATTGTAAATAACAATTTGTTCTTAACTGGCTTGCCTAGTTAAATAAAGGTTAAATAAAAAATAAATAAAGAGGAAATCTGCAGTTGTAACAATAACAAAACATATTCCCAACCACTGTTTCTGTAAAAATCTGAAGGATGGGGCTGGAGAAATGTAACACCTCTCCTTGCATCCATAGACATAGCTATGGATGCAAGGACTGATCATTCAAGCATCCATGATATCAACATTATAGTTTTATTCATGTTTTGAGGCTATACAGTGTTTGTCTACACTTACTTTGTTTACAAACGTTGGAGTAAAACAAGCTTATATTTTTTGGTTCTGATGGGTTACTACAGTTCAACTAAGCTCTGTAGGCATTTTTAAGTTATATTCTTCAAGAATGAATGGGTACATATCATGTCAAAAAAGTTATGTAGCAACTGCAGATTTCTCCTTTAACAAAATACAAATTTGGAATATTGGCAACATTGCTCAACACACACTAGGGGCTCCCGAGTGGCACAGCAGTCTAAGGCATTGCATCTCAGTGTTTGAGGCATCACTACAGACACCCTGGTTTGATTCCAGGCTGTATCACACCTGGCTGTTATTGGGAGTCCCATAGGGCAGCGCACATTTGGCCCGGGTTTGGCCGTTGTTGTAAATAAGAATTTGTTCTTAACTGACTTGCCTGGTTAAATAAATAAATGTAAAAAAAAAATATATATATATATATATATATATATATATTTTTTTTATGCTGTGCGTATATATATATGCTGTGCGTAGTCTACATTTGAGGACCAAGATACATGTAAGTCGTCTTACATTTATCTTGGTCCTCAAATGTTTCTTAAACAGACTACGCACAGCACCGACGCCACACATTCTCAACCAACACCCAACTTCAGGTACAATTATAGAGGTCTGAGGGGTGCATTTATAGGCTCCGCATATTCCTGCATACAAAACAATCAATATCAAGGGTCAGTTTGACATTATGTTACAGTATAAAACTTATTTACAAGTGTGATAAATAGCGCTACATTCCCATCCGGACAATAGACAATGAAATAGTTTAGAATTTGAGATCAAATTGAAACTATTTTATGCATGACTGTGTAGCCTCGCCCAGTTCATAAATATGAAATGATGGGAGCGTGCAAAGGGGTGCGGTTTTTCCTGTAGTCGGGAACGGAACCGGAAGTTCCGCCATCTCCTTGTACCATTCGAGCTACAACAGGGTCAGTATAGACTTAATTTAGGTGTTAAGTATGGTATATTGTCAACAGTTATTAAATGTTATAAGTAATATTGACAGAGTGAACGTTCTATAACCATCAGTTTTATGTTAAGGATGGTGGTGTCACTCGATCAGATCATAAATACCACTCGTATTCTGTTGCCACTTGAACTGCTAGCAACAGGGTTCAACGTTATCTCATCTGTTTGTACTGTTGGCTACTTCAGCTACCTAGCTAGGTAAATGGCAATGATTCATTCAGTGTCGTGACAGGAATACCAATACTTAGTTCGTCGGGTTTCTCTCTCACGCTTTCCCCTTAACCCCCACCACAATTGTAAAACGTTAAAATTGATCGCTACTGAGAAAGCCAAGGAGAAGGGGAGTTAACGGTAAGTAGCTAACGTTTTCCAGCTGATAGCTGGGAGGGTGGTACCAGATAGCTAACGTTAGCCAGCCTATAGCTAACTAATTAGTTAGTGATCCCTTTTATCTGGTTTGGATGGTCTTCTAAGTTTGCCAACCAAGTAAATTACACTCCCATTTTGTTCTTTGGCAGTAGTATTTCCTGTTGTAATGTTTGCGTTGGTGTTGAATCGCTGTGTAGACTGTTGTGAGAGATGATATCTGGTTAGCATGCTAACTGGGTGGGGGTCTCTGGCTCAGGAGGGTGTGTGACTGTCTGATAGCGACTAGCAAGTGGGAACGAGCGTAGTGGCCACATTGTCTCTGACATTGTCATGATCGTTACACCGCCCTTGTTTTTCTGGCGTTAGCACAAATATGGGCTAATAGCGCCATAACTTTGTCTTTCAACAGTTTGTTAGCTAGCTTATATTAGACTCAGCCAACTAGCCAAGTTTGTCTGGCTTCAGATAGCTAGTTGCATGTGTATTGCATGTTGGTATTTGATTGCCAATAATGTATCTGCCATTGAATGCAGATGTTATGTATAGTGTCAGAGTGAAACCAAGCAAGTTCTGATACTTATTCCACTGTAAGCTGACCTGAATATTTAAATGGCATTAGCTAAGCTCCTTATCAACAGTTGAACTTGACAGTACAATAACATAGCTGCATACAACACCCGGACGTCCCCAGTCCTGTAGCATGTAGCTATGTTATTGTTCCGTCAAGTTCAACTGTTGATAAGGAGCTTAGCTAATGCAGTGCTCCACATTATGATGTGTAGGGTTGAGGTCATTGCCATTTTAAATTCAGCACAGGATATGTCTGTTTCAAGAAAAGATCACTTTTTTTGAGTTTCTTAATTCTTGAATTGGAATTTCAGGTCTCTTCCTCAATTTACATAGAATTGGCCTGAAGCCTGTTGATGTGTTGAATTGTGAGAGATTTGGGCTAAGCTTGTCCCTTATCTACATTCGGTCTTGGTAGATGCCTTGTATGAACTTTGGAACGTTGCTCCAGTAATCTCTAAACTGACTTCAGGGATGGTTATCTCTCTGCTGTGTTATGTAACCTAGTCTCCTATTAGTACTGTACAACCTGTCGTCTTCCACTCCTTATTAGTCTGGTCGGCCACACTGCTAGGGGTATTCAGCAGCATTGGAACCATTTTGTCAGAGAAGACAGTCAAATCATAAAGGAATATGTTGTACCTACATATTAGATGAGTTTGTTAGTCACGTACACAGGCTCGCAGGTGGAATCGCAGGGCACAGTGAAATTCTTAACCTCTGAGATCCAACAGTGCAGGTCAAAAAGAGAAGTGACTGAAACCCACTAGGATTATTCATGCCACAGCATTGTTAAACAGTCCACAGAGTATTAACAGTTCAATGGCGTCAATATAGTTACACTTTTCAAGCCTGCAGGCCATGGCCATGCTCATCTGACAGCATTAAGTGTGTCAGATAGTGAAAGTGAATCAAAGTAAAGTAGGGGCCTGGGAGTTTTTCATAGATGTCAACCATGCCTGTCCTGGTACTGTATGTGTGGACAAGAACATCAAGTCTGCTGCGCCCCTGCCTAAAACACTATGCCTAATTCCAATTAAACCCTGCCTGGCCTACGTTGTGTTTGTAACAGGTGTGTGTGTGCTGCCTTTCTCTGTTGACATAAAGGAGCACTATGTCCACTAAAATTGATTGCTGGTTTCATTTTTCTCTTTCACGCAATGTCTGCCTATTCTTGATTTCTTGATGTCTCGCTCTCTCTTGATGTCTCGCTCTCTCTTGATGTCTCGCTCTCTCTCTTGATGTCTCGCTCTCTCTCTTGATGTCTCGCTCTCTCTCTTGATGTCTCGCTCTCTCTCTTGATGTCTCGCTCTCTCTCTTGATGTCTCGCTCTCTCTCTTGATGTCTCGCTCTCTCTCTTGATGTCTCGCTCTCTCTCTTGATGTCTCGCTCTCTCTCTTGATGTCTCGCTCTCTCTCTTGATGTCTCGCTCTCTCTCTTGATGTCTCGCTCTCTCTCTTGATGTCTCGCTCTCTCTCTCTCGATGTCTCGCTCTCTCTCTCTCTCGATGTCTCGCTCTCTCTCTCTCTCGATGTCTCGCTCTCTCTCTCTCTCGATGTCTCGCTCTCTCTCTCTCTCGATGTCTCGCTCTCTCTCGATGTCTCGCTCTCTCTCGATGTCTCGCTCTCTCTCGATGTCTCGCTCTCTCTCGATGTCTCGCTCTCTCTCGATGTCTCGCTCTCTCTCGATGTCTCGCTCTCTCTCGATGTCTCGCTCTCTCTCGATGTCTCGCTCTCTCTCGATGTCTCGCTCTCTCTCGATGTCTCGCTCTCTCTCTCTCGATGTCTCGCTGTCTCGCTCTGTCTCTCTCTCTCTCTCTCTCTCGATGTCTCGCTGTCTCGCTCTCTCTCTCTCGCTGTCTCGCTCTCTCTCTCTCTCGATGTCTCGCTGTCTCGCTCTCTCTCTCTCGATGTCTCGCTGTCTCGCTCTCTCGATGTCTCGCTCTCTCTCGATGTCTCGCTGTCTCGCTCTCTCTCTGTCTCGCTCTCTCTCTCTCTCTCTCGATGTCTCGCTGTCTCGCTCTCTCTCTCTCTCGATGTCTCGCGCTCTCTCTCTCTCTCGATGTCTCGCTCTCTCTCGATGTCTCGATGTCTCGCTCTCTCTCTCTCTCGATGTCTCGCTCTCTCTCTCTCTCTCTCTCTCGATGTCTCGCTCTCTCTCTCTCTCTCTCGATGTCTCGCTCTCGCTCTCTCTCTCTCGATGTCTCGCTCTCGCTCTCTCTCTCTCGATGTCTCGCTCTCTCTCTCTCTCGATGTCTCTCAAATTCAAGCTGCTTTATTGGCATGAAAAACATTGTCAATATTGCCAAAGCAACAATGTATACAATATACATTGTAATACAATTATAAACAATAACAAATAATAATATAAAATGGCAGTAAATAATACAAAATTAAATATAAAAATAATAACAATAAAACACTAATTAAATAATATTAAAATAGTAGAATGTAAAAAATATAAAAATATAAAAATGGAAAATGAATCTATAACTAATTTATAACTAAATAACGGTCATCTTCACCATTACATCAGTACTACAACTACTATCATCATTACCACTACTACTACCACCACCATCACTAAACTGTTATCATTACCATTACTACCCATACCACTACTATTTGGAATGATAAACAACAATAATAATAATAGAAATAACAATAACAGTAATAACAATAATAGTAATAATAAGTAAGTTACTGCTTACTATGCAGATGTTATTATTCAGAGTCCCTCAGGCTATGGCAGGCAAATACATATTTGGCTGCAAGAGGAGCCATTGCTCCTTCGCCCATGAGTATTTTTTGTTTTTCCTCTGGGTTTAATAAGTTCAAATTTGGAATAAATGTAGTCATTTCTGTGAACAAGGAATCTCTTTGTGAGGAATATTTATCACAGTAAAGGAGAAAGTGCATCTCTGTCTCTACCTCCCCTGTCGTGCAGTGACCACATACACACTCCTCTTTGGGTAGCCATGTCTTTTTATGTCTGCCGGTTTCTATTGCCAATCGGTGGTCAATCAGCCTGTACTTGGTAAGGATCTGTCTCTGCCAGGTGGTCACTCAGCCTGTACTTGGTAAGGATCTGTCTCTGCTTCGTATCTCTGACAGAGTAGAGATAATCAGCCAATTCATATTCTCTGTTTTAGGGTCAGATAGCAATTTAGTCGGCTTTGGGATTTTGTTTCGTTTTTCCAATGTTGTAAATATGAGTCCTTTGATTGGTTCATGATTTTGTTTATTTGAATTCTTTCTTTTGAAGCAGTGCTGGTGTCAGCTTGGTTGGTGAGGTCCAACACCAGCTGACTGAGAGGGCTCGTTTCTGGGCTCAGCTCTTGGGTTTGGAGTGCTTTAAATTGCAGACTTGAATTTGGACTTGAATTTAGATGTAGCCAAAATTTTTATGATCTTTTCTGTATTTTCATTATTACTGGAAAGCGGCCCAATTCTGCCCTACATGCATTAGTTGGTGTATTTCTCTGGACTTGTAGGATTTTCCGACAGAATTCAGCATGTAGGGCTTCAATTGGATGTTTGTCCCACATTTTAAAGTCCAGTTTATTGAGTGGCCCCCCAAACCTCACTTCCGTAAAGAGCTATTGGTAGGATTACACTGTCAAATATTTTGGTCCAAATTCTAATTGGGATGTTGATTTTGAATAATTTCATTTTTATCGCATACAATGCTCTGTGGGCTTTTTCTTTGAGTGCATTCACTGCCATATTAAAGTTTCCTGATGCAGATATGGTCAGACCACGGTAGGTGTAATTTTTAGTGTGTTCAATGATGATGGTGTTGTTCAGGGTGAATTTGTGTTTCTGATATCTGGTTTTCTTTTGGAAAATCATGATTTTCATTTTTGGGAAATTTACTGCCAGGGCCCAATTATGGCAATATTGCTCTAGGATATTAATGTTCTGTTGAAGACCTTCTTTGGTTGGTGATAGAAGTACCAAGTCATCAGCATATAGCAGGTATTTCACCTCTGTGTCAAATAGTGTGAGTCCTGGGGCTGGAGAATGGTCCAACATGTCTGCTAATTCATTGATATAAATGTTGAAAAGGTTTGGACTCAAACTGCAGCCTTGTCTCACACCTCGACATTGTGAAAATAATTCTGTTCTTTGGTTTTTGATTTTTATTGCACATTTATTTTCTGTGTACATACATTTTATTAAGTCATACACCTTACCACCAAGCCCACTTTGGAGAATTTTGTAGAATAGCCCTTCATGCCAAATAGAATCAAATGCTTTTTTAAAGTCAATAAAGCAAGCAAAGATTTTGTCCTCTTTTTTTTGGTGGACGTGTTTATTAATTAGTGTGTGTAAGGTGTATATATGGTCAGTAGTGCGATGGTTAGGGAGAAAGCCAATTTGACATTTACTTATTACATTCTTTTCTTGAAGAAAGGTTTGAATTCTTGAATTCAAAATGCTACAGAAAACCTTTCCCAAGTTACTGTTTACGCAAATTCCCCTGTAATTATTGGGGTCTGATTTGTCTCCACTTTTGTGGATAGGGGAGATGAGCCCCTGGTTCCAGACATCAGGGAAGCAGCCAGAAGTTAAAACCATGTTGAACAATTTAAGCACAACATTTTGCAACTCAGGTGTGCTGTTTTTCAGCATTTCATTTCTGATGTTGTCTAGACCACAAGCCTTCTTTGATTTAAAGATTTGAGCTTGTCATTTAGTTCTTGTTGGGTTATTGGGTAATCTAATGCATTTTGGTTGTTTTTAATGACTGATTCAAGGATGTTCAATTTTGCTTTCATTTCTAATTGGTTCTGTTGTAAGTCTTTTTGTTGGATGTTTTTGTATAGATTATCAAAATAAGTTTTCCAAATTCCTACATCTTGTATGGCTAATTCTTGTGGCTTTGTTGTGCTTAAATTGTTCCACATGTCCCAGAACTGATTTTGGTCAATTGCGTTTTCAATTTCATCAAGTGTCTTGTTGGTATTATTCAATTTCTTGCATTTCAGTGTTTGTTTATACTGTTTCAGAGTTTCAAAGTATTCATATCGTAGCTCTGGGTTGTTTTGCTGCTTATGTTTTTCATTTGACATTTGTCTTAGGTGTTTTCTAATTGTTTTACATTCATTATCAAACCATTTATCAGAAACATTTTTTTTTTTGCATTTCTTTGGTTTTCTCAAATTTGCTTTCGATGCTGCTTTTTGGAATATGCAGTTGATGTTTTGAGTAGCCGAATTGACACCATCTTTATTGTTTTGGTATTGTGAGTTATTGAAAAACTGTTTAGAGTTCATTTCATTTGAGTTCAACGTTTCAATGAATCTCTCTGCACTGTTTGGAGCCCATCTGTACGATGGGTTTATGTTGTAGAGTTTATTGGGCTGTTTTTTTGAATGAGTATTGCCGGTTAATTTCTTCAGAAACACGTTGATCTGACAATGGTGTCTGTGGTCTGACAGTGAATGCACTAATGAAGGAGGGGTCAATGTCAGTGATGGCATAATTGACTACACTTGTCCCAAGCGCTGAGCAGTAAGTAAACCGACCTAAAGAGTCCCCTCTGACTCTACCATTAAGCATGTACAGGCCTAAGGCTCGACAGAGATGCACTAACTCCTTCCCATTTTTGTTCAGTATTTGGTTAGGACTGTTTCTATTATTTATAATAGGGCTACTGTACAAGGAGGGGTGTCCAAATATGTGGTGGTTACCTCCCGCATCAGTGTAGTCAGGCTCAGAACCTGTTCTTGCATTGAAATCTCCACAAAGAAGCACTTTACCCTCTGCCTGAAATGTAATGATTTCTGTGTGGAGATTGTTGAAAAACTGATCATCATAATATGATGAATCTGAAGGAGGAGCATAAGCTGCACATATGTATACATCATTGTCATAGTAGATTGTACCTTTGTTAAGTTTTAGCCAAATGTGACTGGTACCTTTTTTAATTTCATTCAGTGCTAAATCCTGCTTATGCCAAATGATGATTCCACCTGAGTCTCGGCCCCGTTTAACATTTTTATGTTTGATTGATGGTAGTAAACTCTCTCTATAGCCTGAGGGACATTGAGTATCTATGTCTCCACGACACCATGTTTCCAGTAGGATTATGATGTCCTGTCCCTTGACGTTTTTAATCAATTCTGGATTTGTTGTTTTATAACCAGAATGTGAAGAGTATAGGCCCTGGATATTCCAAGAGCTGATAGTTAATGATCTCATTTATAATAAGTGATATTCACTGGTTTGAGTAAAGTACATTGGGAAAAAAACAAAATAATAATAATATACATACATACATACATACATACATACATTACTATAATACCGGTGCCAATAAAATTAAGAATAGTTGTAAACAAATGAATAAGATTGCACAAAAAATAAGTACAATGCAATCTGCAACTGTGTGTGTGAATTAAAGGGTCTGTCTAGCTCAGTAGTCTGCATATTAGTTGCAGTAGTTGACGTACCTCTCCTATCTCTGATTGTTCTAGGGGTCTTTTGCCAGAGGTTACCTCAGCATATGTAGGCTGATGATCTGAATGATACATGGTGTGGACTGCATCATGTGGTGTACTTCTCTGAAGGACAGTGTTCTGTCCGACCCTGGAGTAGTGATCAGAGCTGTGTTGTGATGGGCCAGGTCCAGTAGAGCTGTGTTGTGATGGGCCAGGTCCAGTAGAGCTGTGTTGTGATGGGCCAGGTCCAGTAGAGCTGTGTTGTGATGGGCCGGGTCTATAGAGCTGTGTTGTGATGGGCCAGGTCCAGTAGAGCTGTGTTGTGATGGGCCAGGTCCAGTAGAGCTGTGTTGTGATGGGCCAGGTCCAGTAGAGCTGTGTTGTGATGGGCCAGGTCCAGTAGAGCTGTGTTGTGATGGGCCGGGTCTATAGAGCTGTGTTGTGATGGGCCGGGTCCAGTAGAGCTGTGTTGTGATGGGCCGGGTCCAGTAGAGCTGTGTTGTGATGGGCCGGGTCCAGTGGAGCTGTGTTGTGATGGGCCGGGTCCAGTGGAGCTGTGTTGTGATGGGCCGGGTCCAGTGGAGCTGTGTTGTGATGGGCCGGGTCCAGTGGAGCTGTGTTGTGATGGGCCGGGTCCAGTGGAGCTGTGTTGTGATGGGCCGGGTCCAGTGGAGCTGTGTTGTGATGGGCCGGGTCCAGTGGAGCTGTGTTGTGATGGGCCGGGTCCAGTAGAGCTGTGTTGTGATGGGCCGGGTCCAGTAGAGCTGTGTTGTGATGGGCCGGGTCCAGTAGAGCTGTGTTGTGATGGGCCGGGTCTAGTGGAGCTGTGTTTTGATGGGACGGGTCTAGTCGTGCTGTCCTGAGGCGGGTCTGGTCTGGTAAATCTGTGTTGTGATGGGCCGGGTCTAGTAGAGCTGTGGTGTGATGGGCCGGGTCTAGTAGAGCTGTGGTGTGATGGGCCGGGTCTAGTAGAGCTGTGGTGTGATGGGCCGGGTCTAGTAGAGCTGTGGTGTGATGGGCCTGGTCTAGTAGAGCTGTGTTGTGATGGGACGGGTCTGGTCTGGTATATCTGTGTTGAGATGGGCCTGGTGTAGTAGAGCTGTGCTGTAATAAGCCGTGTCAGGCTCTTTTCTCCTGGGGATGGTGGAGGTACTGTTGTTTCAGAATGTGGGGCGGGGGACCTCTGTTGCTGGGGTGATGGGTGTGTGGGTCCCTGCCAAGTGTTGCATCTTTTAGGTCCTTGGCAAAGGTTCTGATACTGTCCTGACCAAGATGTACATTATGGTATAAGTGTTGACATGTCAGAGTGGGGTGGTGAGCCGTTCTGAAGTTGAGCAGTGAGGCACAGTCCACAGTGATCTGTTGATTTATATTGTCCATCAACTGTCCTGGGAAGTCTTTTCTTGGTAGGAGGGTGGATACAACTACACTGCTCAAAAAAATAAAGGGAACACTTAAACAACACATCCTAGATCTGAATGAAAGAAATAATCTTATTAAATACTTTTTTCTTTACATAGTTGAATGTGCTGACAACAAAATCACACAAAAATAATCAATGGAAATCCAATTTATCAACCCATGGAGGTCTGGATTTGGAGTCACACTCAAAATTAAAGTGGAAAACCACACTACAGGCTGATCCAACTTTGATGTAATGTCCTTAAAACAAGTCAAAATGAGGCTCAGTAGTGTGTGTGGCCTCCACGTGCCTGTATGACCTCCCTACAACGCCTGGGCATGCTCCTGATGAGGTGGTGGATGGTCTCCTGAGGGATCTCCTCCCAGACCTGGACTAAAGCATCTGCCAACTCCTGGACAGTCTGTGGTGCAACGTGGCGTTGGTGGATGGAGCGAGACATGATGTCCCAGATGTGCTCAATTGGATTCAGGTCTGGAGAACGGGCGGGCCAGTCCATAGCATCAATGCCTTCCTCTTGCAGGAACTGCTGACACACTCCAGCCACATGAGGTCTAGCCTTGTCTTGCATTAGGAGGAACCCAAGGCCAACCGCACCAGCATATGGTCTCACAAGGGGTCTGAGGATCTCATCTCGGTACCTAATGACAGTCAGGCTACCGCTGGTGAGCACATGGAGGGCTGTGCGGCCCCCCAAAGAAATGCCACCCCACACCATGACTGACCCACCGCCAAACCGGTCATGCTGGAGGATGTTGCAGGCAGCAGAACGTTCTCCACGGCGTCTCCAGACTCTTGTCACGTCTGTCACGTGCTCAGTGTGAACCTGCTTTCATCTGTGAAGAGCACAGGGCGCCAGTGGCGAATTTGCCAATCTTGGTGTTCTCTGGCAAATGCCAAACGTCCTGCACGGTGTTGGGCTGTAAGCACAACCCCCACCTGTGGACGTCGGACCCTCATACCACCCTCGTGGAGTCTGTTTCTGACCGTTTGAGCAGACACATGCACATTTGTGGCCTGCTGGAGGTCATTTTGCAGGGCTCTGGCAGTGCTCCTCCTGCTCCTCCTTGCACAAAGGCGGAGGTAGCGGTCCTGCTGCTGGGTTTTTGCCCTCCTACGGCCTCCTCCACGTCTCCTGATGTACTGGCCTGTCCCCTGGTAGCGCCTCCATGCTCTGGACACTACGCTGACAGACACAGCAAACCTTCTTGCCACAGCTCGCATTGATGTGCCATCCTGGATGAGCTGCACTACCTGAGCCACTTGTGTTGGTTGTAGACACCGTCTCATGCTACCACTAGAGTGAAAGCACCGCCAGCATTCAAAAGTGACCAAAACTTCAGCCAGGAAGCATAGGAACTGAGAAGTGGTCTGTGGTCCCCACCTGCAGAACCACTCCTTTATTGGGGGTGTCTTGCTTATTGCCTATAATTTCCACCTGTTGTCTATTCCATTTGCACAACAGCATGTGAAATGTATTGTCAATCAGTGTTGCTTCCTAAGTGGACAGTTTGATTTCACAGAAGTGTGATTGACTTGGAGTTACATTGTGTTGTTTAACTGTTCCCTTTATTTTTTTGAGCAGTATATATTGGTTGTTGGGAACCGAGCCTGTGCCCGTTCTGCCACTCTTCTCACTGCCCCAGATACATTTTCACCTTTGGCATGAAGGTGGTTTGTGCCAGTGTGGATGATGATGTTGTCGGGGGTGTCAATCCTGGTCTGACTGAGTAGCTGCATTGCACTGTCAGTTGTAGGACACCAGAACTTATACACCTGGTGTCTAGGGAATCATCTTTCCTGGACTAAAAACTTCCCATTTGAATCAATAAGGATTGCAGTTGTGGGTGATTGTCTCGGTGGAGCAGACTGGGAGGCTGGTATTCTGACCTGGGCTGGAGCAGACTGGTAGGCTGGTGCAGTGTCATCAGGCTGTGTGGTGGAGGCCATGCTGGTCTCAGGTTCTGCTTGTGTTATGCCAAGCTTGTCGACATGTTCTCTAGATGCAGAGGACATAGTGACTCGCTGTTGGTTGAGGGTGTCAATGTACCTCTCTCTTTGTTCTAGCTCCTTTCTTGTTGTGCTCAGATGGTCTCTGAGGTCGTCATTTGTCTGACTCAGTTTGTCCATTCTGCTTTCTAATTTAGCAATAGATGCTCTGCTCTCCTCCCTGAACTGTTTCATCTCTTCTTTTAGTTTTAGGACAGTGCCCTCCTCTTGAAGCTTGTTCTCTCTGAGTTCTATGACCTCTGCTTCGACTAGAGAGAGGGTGTTGTGGAAACGTTGCATAGCAGGTGTTCTTGGTGTTGTAGGCATGTCCTTGGCTCTGTCTGCTGCAGGTGAGGTAGGTAGAGGGACACTGAGGGCTTCTTGCTGGGTCACAGAGACCGTTGGGGCCTGCTTTTCTCCATCTCCCTCCTTGACTTTTTCTTCAGTTTCTGAGATGATTTCAGCTTCTGCTTTTAGGGTAGCAAACCTATTCTCAAAGGCCTGGAGGCTTGAATCATTGCCTTGTATCAATACAGTTCCATTATTATATAAGTTCACTGTTTGATACGTGTTGCTCTGGTCAGCTTCTTGGCAGATGCCTCTCTTTCTTTGAGAAAGGGAAATGGTTGCAAATAACCCTTTTCCATATGTGTCCTCGTTTGGTATTAAAATTAAAATTTGCTCTTGTTTTGCAACTGGTAAGATCTGCAAACAGGCATTCATGGTTCTGTCCCATCAACAAACCTTTGAAACTATTCTTAGCTTTCTCTGTTTGGATGTCTGGTGGTAAACAATTGCCATAGCAATGCTGGGGATATTGGCTACAATGTTGCAATAGAAGCATTGTTTCTTGTATTATTGTCTCTTGTGTCTTTTAGAGGACTGTTTCACTTTGTCCTTTTTCTTCTGTCCTGATTTTGTCTTTCTTTTCTTCTGTTAACTTGATATTCTTTGTTAGCTAGCTAGCTTCTTCCAGGAGAGTCCCTAGCAACTGCTTAGCAACTGGTAAACAATTCCGCTAGCTAAGATAACTACAATTTTATGAAAAATAGTTACTTTTTCAAAAGCCTATCTTCTTTGTTTGTTGCTTGTTTTGTCTTTAATTCAGTCTTGCAGTTTTCTTTAGCTTTTTTCCGATGTACTTCACTCTAAAAACCATGTAAATGTCAATATTTGTAGGAGCTCATTTTTCAGCAGCTGCTGCTCAATTTGGAACTCTCTCGATGTCTCTCTCTCGATGTCTCTCTCTCTCTCTTGATGTCTCTCTCTCTCTCTCTTGATGTCTCTCTCTCTCTTGATGTCTCTCCCCCTCTCTCCCTCTGTCTCTCTCTCTCTCGATGTCTCTCTCCCTCGATGTCTCTCTCTCTCTCTCTCGATGTCTCTTTCTCTCTCTTGATTTCTCTCTCTTGATGTCTCTCTCCCTCTCCCTCGATTTCTCTCTCTCTCCCTCGATTTCTCTCTCTCTCCCTCGATTTCTCTCTCTCTCCCTCGATTTCTCTCTCTCGATTTCTCTCTCTCTCGATGTCTCTCGATGTCTCTCTCGATGTCTCTCGATGTCTCTCTCGATGTCTCTCTCTCTCTCTCTCGATGTCTCTCTCTCTCTCTCTCGATGTCTCTCTCTCTCTCTCTCGATGTCTCTCTCTCTCTCTCTCGATGTCTCTCTCTCTCTCTCTCGATGTCTCTCTCTCTCTCTCTCTCTCGATGTCTCTCTCTCGATGTCTCTCTCGATGTCTCTCTCTCGATGTCTCTCTCGATGTCTCTCTCTCGATGTCTCTCTCGATGTCTCTCTCTCTCTCTCTCTCTCGATGTCTCTCTCTCTCTCTCTCTCTCGATGTCTCTCTCTCTCTCTCTCGATGTCTCTCTCTCTCTCTCTCGATGTCTCTCTCTCTCTCTCTCGATGTCTCTCTCTCGATGTCTCTCTCTCGATGTCTCTCTCTCGATGTCTCTCGATGGATGTCTCTCTCTCGATGTCTCTCGATGGATGTCTCTCTCTCGATGTCTCTCGATGGATGTCTCTCTCTCGATGTCTCTCGATGGATGTCTCTCTCTCTCTCTCTCGATGTCGATGTCTCTCTCTCGATGTCTCTCTCTCGATGTCTCTCTCTCGATGTCTCTCTCGATGTCTCTCTCGATGTCTCTCTCTCGATGTCTCTCTCGATGTCTCTCTCGATGTCTCTCTCGATGTCTCTCTCTCGATGTCTCTCTCGATGTCTCTCTCTCGATGTCTCTCTCTCGATGTCTCTCTCTCGATGTCTCTCTCTCGATGTCTCTCGATGGATGTCTCTCTCTCGATGTCTCTCGATGGATGTCTCCCTCTCTCGATGGATGTCTCCCTCTCTCGATGGATGTCTCCCTCTCTCGATGGATGTCTCCCTCCCTCGATGGATGTCTCCCTCCCTCGATGGATGTCTCCCTCCCTCGATGGATGTCTCTCTCCCTCGATGGATGTCTCTCTCCCTCGATGGATGTCTCTCTCCCTCGATGGATGTCTCTCTCCCTCGATGGATGTCTCTCTCCCTCGATGGATGTCTCTCTCCCTCGATGGATTGTCTCTCTCCCTCGCTGGATGTCTCTCTCCCTCGCTGGATCTCTCTCTCCCTCGATGGATGTCTCTCTCCCTCGATGGATGTCTCTCTCCCTCGATGGATGTCTCTCTCCCTCGATGGATGTCTCTCTCCCTCGATGGATGTCTCTCTCCCTCGATGGATGTCTCTCTCCCTCGATGGATGTCTCTCTCCCTCGATGGATGTCTCTCTCCCTCGATGGATGTCTCTCTCCCTCGATGGATGTCTCTCTCCCTCGATGGATGTCTCTCTCCCTCGATGGATGTCTCTCTCCCTCGATGGATGTCTCTCTCCCTCGATGGATGTCTCTCTCCCTCGATGGATGTCTCTCTCCCTCGATGGATGTCTCTCTCCCTCTCTCGATGGATGTCTCTCTCCCCCTCTCTCGATGTCTCTCTCCCCCTCTCTCGATGTCTCTCTCCCCCTCTCTCGATGTCTCTCTCCCCCTCTCTCGATGTCTCTTTCTCTCTCTCGATGTCTCTCTCCCTCTCTCTTGATGTCTCTCTCCCTCTCTCTTGATGTCTCTCTCCCTCTCCCTCGATTTCTCTCTCTCGATGTCTGTCTGTCTCTCTCGATGTCTCTCTCTCTCTCTCGATGTCTGTCTCTCTCTCTCTCTCGATGTCTCTCTCTCGATGTCTCTCTCTCTCTTGATGTGTCTCTCTCTCTCTTGATGTCTCTCTCCCTCTCTCTTGATGTCTCTCTCCCTCTCTCTTGATGTCTCTCTCTCTCTCTCGATGTCTCTCTCTCGATGTCTCTCTCTCGGTGTCTCTCTCTCGGTGTCTCTCTCTCGGTGTCTCTCTCTCGGTGTCTCTGTCTGTGTCTCTCTCTCTCTCTCTCGGTGTCTCTTGTCTCTCGACGTCTCTCTCTCCCTTTCTCTCTCTCTCTCTCTCGATGTATCTCTCTCTCGATGTCTGTCTGTCTCTCCCTCTCTCTCTCAAATTTCAAATTCAAGCTGCTTTATTGGCATGAAAAACATTGTGTCAATATTGCCAAAGCAACAATGTATACATTGTAATACAATAAGAAATAATAATATAAAATGGCAGTAAATAATAATACAAAAATAAATATAAAAATAATAACAATAAAATAGTAGTAAAATAATAGTAAAATAGTAGAATGTAATAAATATAAAAATATAAATATGGAAAATGAATCTATAACTAACTTAACTAAATAACGATCATCTTCACCATTACATCAGTACTACAACTACTATCATCATTACCACTACTACCACCACCATCTCTCTCGCGATGTCTCTCTCCCTCTCTCTCTCTGTCTCTTGATGTCTCTCTCTCGATGTCGCTCTCTCTCTTTTGCTTTTCTTTTTCTCTACTTGTGTTTTCTCCTCAGAGTTTGGCTACTCTCCTCTCTCTCTGTATTAACTCACTGTACACTTTGCCCTGGCTGCTATTTGTTTTGTGTTGTATTAACTGTTTTACAACCACTCTCTTTCTCTGTGTGAGTCAGATTTTTCGTGGAACCCGACAGCCAGACGGTTGCCATGTCGACCTCATCACTACGGCGACAAGTGAAGAACATTGTCCACAACTTCTCAGAGGCCGAGATCAAGGTTCGCTCCTCCTCTTTCTTTTCTCTCTTCCTCTCCGACCACTTTTCCACCCTCACACCTCTTTATTTTTTTATTCTTCTGTTTCCCATTGTCCTCTTCTTCCTTTCCTCACCACTTCTTTCAAGGCTATCTCACCTCATTCTCCTCCTCCTCCTCCTCTGCTTCCTCCCTCTCCAACTCCTTCTTCCTCTCCTCCCTTACTTCTGTCTTGACTTCTCTTAACTATTGGTGCTTATTAAATAATACATTCCACTGTGTACTCCCTGTATCTCCACCTCTCGCTATCTGGGTTAATGTAATCATGTTATCCATTCATCATGATGGTTCTGTCCAGCCTGTTTTATCATCACATCCTCTCCACACACAGAGAGTAGGAGAGATCATCAGTTAAGGTGACCTACGATCACGGCTGTGGACTTATCATGGCTTCATTTGATTAAAGTACTTTGCATAATTGTTCTGTCTGTTTTTACATGTTTAGTCGTGAGCTTTGTATCGTAATATATTTTGTTGGCTTGAGCTTGCCAAGGGAATGAATAGTCTGTCTTGATATAAACTACCAGTTGATTAATCAATTCATTGATCAATAAATCACACCTTAGATTGTTGACTGCTTTTGGGGCGTCAGGTAGCCTAGTGGTTAGAGCATTGGACCAGTAACCGAAAGGTTGCTCGATCGAATCCCCGAGCTGACAAGGTACAAATCTGTCGTTCTGCCCCTGAACAAGGCAGTTAACCCACTGTTCCTAGGCTGTCATTGTAAATAAGAATTTGTTCTTAAATGACTTGCCTAGTTAAATAAAGGTAAAAAAAAACAAGTCTCTCCTAGTTAAATAAAAAACCTGTCCCTGGTCTCCCCCCCCTTTGTCCCTGGTCTGTCTTCTCCCCCCCCATCCCTGTCCCTGGTCTCTCTTCTCCCCTCCAGGTGCGGGAGGCGACGTCCAATGACCCATGGGGCCCCAGCAGCTCTCTGATGTCAGAGATAGCAGACCTTACCTACAACGTAGTTGCCTTCTCTGAGATCATGAGCATGGTGTGGAAACGACTCAACGACCACGGCAAGAACTGGAGACACGTCTACAAGGTGAGTGAGAGAGATCTGTTGAAGATTGAGCATTACAACGGGTGACGTAGTCTGTCTGGTTTGTCTGCTCACTGTGTGCACATAGGAATTAGAATAGTAGAATGGACATGACCGAAGATTTGTATAACTAAACCAAGATCAACCACAGCCCGTCATTTCAAATGGGAACAAATGGGTCATAGTGGACAGAACAAGCAAGGAGGTGGGCAGAGCCAAGCACGATCTAGCGAGATCCTATTGGCGTGTTCTAGCCTGCATTTGCATATTTTCTAGCATGCAGTAACATATTTTAGTTTTGGGAAGAGAACTGTATTACAGTTTTTCTCAATTGCTAAAACACAATTTCTGAAATCTTGCTCCATTTCCTGAAAACATTAAACACAAAACCTAATCTTCAAGCACTATTTACATAACCTCTGACTCCTCTCCTCTCCTCATCTTCAAGCACTATTTACATAACCTCTGACTCCTCTCGCAAAATGAAACATTCGCCTCAAAACAGTTTTACCTGTGTTCAAAATCAAACACTGCTCTCAAATCATAAACAAAGTGATCAAAATGATATACACTCTCAAGCAGTCAGTAAACAATACACCGAAAAATTGAAAACACATTGTTCAAAACATACAATTCTCAGGGAGAAGTACATTTTTCTAAAAAAGATTCATATTTTTCCCGTCATTGTCTTTTGATGAACGAAAACATGTTCTATCATAGTAGCTCAACATTGATCAGAAATTACTACTCTGCTTTGCTCTTTGCAATTTAGTTTTTTGTTCTTCCTCCTCCTCGTACCCCTATTTTTACAGTACTGTACCCTGCATCTCACAAACTTGTCCTTTGTCTCTGTGATACTGTAATTCTTGTTCTTTGTTGATATGAACCTGCAACCAGTCAAAATCTATTGAGGAGTCAGTACTGTTTATAAATGGAAAGCACAATGTTCAGGGCCATACAATTTGTCCATTGTACAGTATACAGCCTACAATGCACTGTACTACAGTATACAATACTAAAAGGGACAAAAATCAAAGGAGTAAACATGTGATCAATGTGCTTGTTCTTGTCTTTGGGCTGGGTCAGGCCAGAGCACTTCGTTGACATCACAAGCAATATTGTCCCTCCTGAGGCAACAGGGGAAGAAGCCTCTTGTGTGCCCTATCCAGCCCTGACATGGTTCCTCACCTATATCACCACAGGCTAAATCCATGGCTTGCAGCAGATTTACTCTGGTGTAGGGTTGTCTATCATACACTTTCAATTTCCAAGAGGAGAAAAACTCCTCAATCGGATTCAGGAAAGGCGAGTATGGAGGGAGGTACATGTTCATAAACTGCCCATTGATGTTAAACCATTCCCTTACCTGAGCAGCTCGGTGGAAACTGACATTGTCCCACACTATCACATAGGTGGGAATGGGATTCTCATTTAGCTCTTGACCCTGCTGCTCTTGAACCTGCTGCTCAAATAAAATATCTCTTAGATTGCCAATAAATGTTAGAAGGTGCTGGGTGTTATATGGCCCGAGTGTAACATGGTGATGTAGAACACCATGGTTGCTGATAGCAGCACAGATTGTGACATTGTCACCTCGTTGACCAGGGACTTCAACAATGGCCCGCTGTCCAATCATGTTTCAGCCACTCCTTCTCCTCTTTGTTAGATTGAAGCCTGCTTCATCGACAAATATGAACTCATGGGGTCTGTCCAAGGATTCCCAGTCAAATATTGTCTGTGTAGAAATACAATATACTGTATGTAGGATTTTGTAAGTCGTACAGAGACAGTGCTATACTGTAGAGTACAATTAGGCCTACTGTATGCACTTCTGATTCGCATACATCGTATGTACTGAAGAGTAATGTCATTCACATAGTATGTGTTAGTACTGTAGACAATCTGGATTACAGTAAATGTTTCTGAATGTACACTTACTTCCACATACTGAGCTCGCAGTTCTTTCACCCTTGGTGAGTTGCGCTCAAAAGGTACTCTGTATACTTGTTTCATTCGCCTCCTGTTACGATGGAGGACATGGTCAATTGTGGAAATGCTCACACTGTCGATTCCCTGAAAGTGTGTGTTGTCTTGTATCACTCGTTCCTGGATTTATCTTGAAGGACCATGCCAACAATAATGGCCTCTTGCTCCCGAGTGAATATAGCTGTCCTTCCACCTGCATGTGGCAGCCTTGCAATTCTACAAAAAGTAGTTGTGCAGTTACAAAACATATTCATGCAGTACAATACATACAGTGATTAACTTTACAAATGTCTATTGAAACCGCTGCATATAGTGTAGTACAGTAAATTTGCACTTACAAAAATACAGTAGTATACCGTACCTGTTCTCTTCTCTGAATGTCCTTACTATGGTGGACACAGAAAATCGGCTCAAATTGAGTTGCACTCTAAGTCCTGCTTTCCTCATTGTCAGTCCATGGACAAGAACATGGTCTATAACTGTTGCTCGAATTTCATCAGATATTTCCACTCTTTCTTGCCCTCCTCTTCCTCCTCGTCGCCCACCTCGCATACGCACTCGTCCTCGTCCTCTCACATTGTTTCTTCTATCCATTCTCAGACTTTCTCCTTCCCACCTTCAACAACCCGTTTGCTCTCTGAACTGGCTTATATTGGTTGTGTCGCATCATTTGAAACAGGTTAAATCAATTTTGAGTGGTTGTGTTCAATCAATGACGTGTTCTCTATTTGTATTTGATTGTTGCCACTTGTGTTTACCAGTATGGATGACATGTGCAGAATGTGTTTTGAGAATGTGTTTAGAGTTTTGCTGAACAGTCTAAGTGAGGTCTGCAAATTGTGTTTTACCATGTGAAATGGTTTAAGGTATTGACAATTAGCTAAATGAGTCCAGGCAACTGAGAACTTTGTTCAGCCAATGGGTTTTAGTGTTTTAGCAATTGAGAAAAACTGCAAGATCAATTGTTTTATCGACGAGAAAATGTGCGGAATATCTGCCAAAATCCATCTGGTTCCATCTTCTCCCACTGCCGGCCACTGGGCTTCCTCTCACTACCATATTTGGTAGTGAGTGGAAATGCCAAACAGATGCTTCACATTTGTACATCCGGTGAAATATCTGTCTCTTTGTTCTAAGGCTTCATATGACAGTATAAAAGATCTGCATTTTGTTCAGGGAGTAGGTCAGCCAGTGATATTGTGCACATTATGCTTGTTAGCCAGCCAGTCAGTTTCAGTGGAATTAATGATTCCATGAATTTATCAAATGAACTGCCATAGATGCGTTAAAGAGGCGTTAGAGGTCACTGGAACACAGACCGTGGGGGATAGAATAAGGACGCCAGATTGGCATACAACCAGTCTGATCAAACAAAGTGTATATTGGTCAAATCCGTCATGGTTGATGTATTGTAACACCCCCACAATGTGGTTACTTAAGTCCCGTTTGGCTGTTTTCACAGCATAACATTTAGATGTAGTTCCTTTTCAGGTTTAGAAGAAGTTGACTGCTAAATGCTAACTCTCGTTCATATAAACTGGTAGCATAGCTACACTACATGACCAAAAGTATCTGGACACCTGCTTGTCGAACATCTCATTCCAAAATCATGGCCATTAATATTGAGTTAGTCCCCCTTTACTGCTATAACAGCTTCTATTATTCTGGGTAGGCTTTCCACTAGATGTTGGAACATTGTGGCGGGGACATACTTCCATTCAGCCACGAACATTAGTGAGGTCGCACACTAATGTTGGGCAATTAGGCCTGGCTTGCAGTCGGTGTTCCAATTCATCCAAAAGGTGTTCGATGGGGTTGAGATCAAGGCTCTGTGCGGGCCAGTCAAGGTATTCCACACCGATCTCGACAAACCATTTCTGTATGAACCTCGCTTTGTGCACTGGGGCATTGTCATGGTGAAATGGGACAGGGCGCCTTCCCAAATTGTTGCCACGAAGTTGGAAACACAGAATCGTGTAGAATGTCATTGTATGCTGTAGCGTTAAGATTTCCCTTCACTGGAACTAAGGGGCCTGAACCATGAAAAACAGCCCCAGACCATTATTCCTCCTCCACCAAACTTGACAGTTGGCACTATGCATTGGGGCAGGTTGCGTTCTCCTGGTATCCGCCAAACCCAGATTCGTTCGTCGGACTGCCAGATGGTGAAGCGTGATTCATCACTCCAGAGAAGGCGTTTCCACTGCTCCCGAGTCCAATGGCGGCGAGCTTTACACCACTCCAACCGACGCTTGGCATTGCGCATGGTGATCTCAGGCTTGTGTGCGGCTGCTCGGCCTTGGAAATCCATTTCATCAAGCTCCCGACAAACAGTTATTGTGCAGACGATGCTTCCAGAGGCAGTTTGGAACTCTGAAAGTGAGTGTTGTAACTGAGGACAGACTTTTTTTTTGTTCACACTACACGCTTCAGCACTCGGCGGTCCCGTTCTGTGAGCTTGTGTGGCCTACCACTTCATGGCTGAGCCGTTGTTGCTCCTAGACGTTTCCACTTCACAATAACAGCACTTACAGTTGACCGGGGCAGCTCTAGCAGATCCTCTAATCAAATTTCACAGTGGGTGCGAGACCTGGAGAGGCCTACAAGCCACAGTGTCTCGCACCCACTGTGAGATTTGGTGGAGGATCGGTGATGATCTGGGGGTGCTTCAGCAAGGCTGGAATCGGGCAGATTTGTCTTTGTGAAGGACGCATGAATCAAGCCACGTACAAGGTTGTCCTGGAAGAAAACTTGCTTCTTTCTGCTCTGACAATGTTCCCCAACTCTGAGGATTGGTTTTTCCAGCAGGACAATGCTCCATGCCACACAGCCAGGTCAATCAAGGTGTGGATGGAGGACCACCAGATCAAGACCCTGTCATGGCCAGCCCAATCTCCAGACCTCAACCCCATTGAAAACCTCTGGAATGTGACCAAGAGGAAGATGGATGGTCACAAGCCATCAAACAAAGCCAAGCTGCTTGAATTTTTGTGCCAGGAGTGGCATAAAGTCCCCCATCATCAATGTTAAAGTCTGGTGGCTAGCATGCCAAAACACATGAAAGCTGTGATTGAAAATCAGGGTTATTCCACCAAATATTGATTTCTGAACTCTTCCCAAGTTAAAACATTAGTATTGTGTTTAAAAATGAATATGAACTTATTTTCTTTGCAATATTCGAGGTCTGACAACACTGCATACTTTATTTTGACCAGTTGTCATTTTCTGCAAATAAATGCTCTAAATGTCATTTTTATTTGGGAGAAGTGTTGTCAGTAGTTTATTGAATAAAACAAAAATGTTCATTTTACCCAAACACATACCTATAAATAGTAAAACCAGAGAAACTGATAATTTTGCAGTGGTCTCCATTTTTTCCAGATATAAACTACCGCTCAAAAGTTTGGGGTCACTTAGAAATTCTTGTTTTTGAAAGAAAAGCAATTTTTTTTGTCCATTAAAGTAACATCAAATTCATCAGAAATACAGTGTAGACATTGTTAATGTTGTAAATGATTATTGTAGCTGGAAACGGCTGATTTAAAAAAAAAAAAAAAAATACATTTATTTTAATTGTTATGGAATATCTACATAGGCGTACAGAGGCCCATTATCAGCAACCATCACTCCTGTGTTCCAATGGCACATTGTGTTAGCTAATCCAAGTTTTTTGTTTAAAAAGGCTAATTGATCATTAGAAAACCCTTTTGCACTTATGTTAGCACAGCTGAAAACTGTTGTTTCTGATTAAAGAAGCAATAAAACTGGCCTTTAGACTAGTTGAGTATCTGGAGCATCAGCATTTGTGGGTTCGATTACAGGCTCAAAATGGCCAGAAACAAAGACCTTTCTTCTGAAACTCGTCAGTTTATTCTTGTTCTGAGAAAACAAGGCTATTCCATTTGAGAAATTGTCAAGAAACTGAAGATCTCGTTCAACGCTGTGTACTACTCCCTTCACAGAACAGCGCAAACTGTCTCTTGGTGATGAAGACATTAACCTGTATTGGGGTTAGTATCCATACAAGCATTATACTCTGATTTTTACTTCAACATAGTGTGAAATGCACATAAACAATAGCCTAAATGTAGGCTAATTCTGCTGTGGGGAAATGAGGAGATTCGGGATCTTCCTTCACTGCCCTTTCCTGTACCCGTTTCCATGGCAATTCCATTGTTTTGGTCGAGTTCGATTGACTTCTTTACCACATCTATGGCTGCCATTCTCGTCCCGTTCTGGAACTTTGAGGGTTTATGCCATAGCATCTCCAGTAATTGAATAGGATCTCTGTGGTTTCTACTGTACTGTGTGTTTTCCAGGCTATGACTCTCATGGAGTACCTCATAAAGACGGGTTCAGAGCGTGTGGCTCAGCAGTGCAGAGAGAACATCTACGCTGTCCAGACTCTCAAGGATTTCCAGTTCATCGACAGAGACGGCAAGGACCAGGTACGACGCGCTTGCAGGCACATGCGCGCACACACACATTCCCAAACACACACTGGTACTGAATCACTACTCACCTCTCAGTCAAGGACTTTACAATGTTTTCACTGTGACCTCTTATACAAACACAGAGTGAAAGCCAACAGTAACATGTTTATGGGCTGGTAATGACAATATAGCAGGTCACAGGGAAACACTGATGGAAATGGAACCACTGAAACAGGAATGTAGCACTTAGTTTGCAGGCAAATGTCTGACATTTATCAACAATTCAGTGACACAGCTGCGTAGTTAAGAAGGTTGTGCACTGAGTTGTATGTACTCATGTGCATTCACCTGCGTGTGTGTCAGGGGGTGAATGTGCGGGAGAAGGCCAAACAGCTGGTAACACTGCTGAAGGACGAGGAGAGACTACGAGAGGAGAGGATCCATGCACTCAAGACCAAAGAGAAGATGGCACAGACCACCAGTGGTGAGAGACAACTACGTTACCCAGCCTGCACCAGCCACCAGGGGATCTGAAACAGATTGAGGAGAAAAGCAAACCATAGACAGTAATGTAGTTTTAAGTTGTCTACTGTGATGCAGAGCTGCCCTGATCCTGGAGAGATGCATGTGGTGTTTGCAGGCTTTTGTTCCTGCCCAGCTCTAACTATGCCCAGATGCAAACAATAACATATTTTCTTTCCCTGTCCTCCGGTCCCCTCATCCTGTCCCCTAGCCTCTTCGGCCCCCTCAGCTCCAGGTCTGGGGGGTGGAGCGCTGTCTCAGGGCTCTCACTCTGGAGGGGCGGACCCAGAGCAGGCGTGGCCACAGAGCTCCGGTGAGGAGGACCTGCAGCTGCAGCTGGCCCTGGCCATGAGCAAGGAGGAGGCAGAACAGGTATACAGCCAGCCAGCCTGGAGCTGGTGGAGGGTAGGCAGAGCCCCCGCTGGCCAACCACACTGTTAACCTGAGGTCCAATGGCTTGATAAGCGGGTTTATTTATGTAGGATATATGCACTGTACACCCTACAACCGCTATACATAGAACACATATATATGGTGACACTTAACTACAGTCCATAACAGAAGTATCCGGGCATAGCAAGGTTAACCCAGGACAATGTGTGTTTCCATTCACTCACCTTTACCCTCTGACCCCTGACCCCCAGACTACTGTGGCCCCTCTGGAGGACGCAGAGCTCCGCTATGCACTCACACTCAGCAAGGAAGTACAAGAACAGGTCAGGGGGCAAAGGTCACCACCTGACCGGCCGATCATCATCTACCTATCTACCTATCTGTCTACCCAGCCGGCGGTCACTCCATCCAGTCTTAATCCCAATCAAAATGAATGATATTTATAGGAATGATGTATCTGTTTCATTAATTCCAAACATACACATGTCAATGGGTTAATAATATAAGAGGGTAAGAAGGAAAGAAGTAGTTTTAAATAACTCCCCTATGATTTAATCAGTGTAAAATGATGCATGGCAAAGACTTCATCATTTGAATGACTCAGTTTAACCCTTTCTGAATGAGTGGTTACTCCCTTTCTTTCTTCCGTTGCAAATGACTCTGTTCTGAACGCATGCTTCAAACTACACACACAATGACATACTTCAACACAATCAATTAAAGGCATCTTCCAGTGCCCGCACTCTGCAAATTGGAGGGCAGTATTCAATCAACACCGGTATTCAGAAGTTTAGAGGGTAAGGCAAAACAACACTCTACCTTTAGCATAAAGACAGGTTGTTTTTACCCAGTTTGTTCTTTTGTCTCACAAAGTTGTTAAGTATAGATAAAACTTCAATGTAATTCTAGGACCCCGACTTCGTTCTAGAATGTCAACTTCCTTGTAGAAGCACAAGAAGAGGACTTGTTTTGTCTGCCCATGAATATTTCTGGATACAGGTAGTGGTTGAATAGAGAGCCCTGGCAGATAGTCCATGTCCACTATGGCTGGGACCCTGACCAGTTTCTTCAGAAGGTGAAAGAGGAAGCTGCCCATAGTGGCTGGTCTAGAATCAGTTTTTGATTTCCTCAAGGAAGGGAGAATGTTTTCCAACTCCCTAAGGTGGGTTGAGGAGAGCTGATCTGAGAGCAGCCACTAAAGGCAGCATCTCTCCTGGAGCTTTGCATCAGGGTCAGATAGTGCTTCTGGGGGAGTGAAATTAAGTTGCTCCCTAGACACTGATCTAAGGTCAGTTTAGCATTTTCTCCCCAAATGGCTTTGGCTACAATTTGGAGGTAGTAAGCTGATCCTAGATCTGTGCCTATGGGCTGGCCTGCCCGAGCGCTTGTCGCAGGTGATGACGTCACAGCTGTATGTGATTGGCAGGAGGAGAGGCTGCGCAGGGGGGACGACCTGAGACTGCAGATGGCCATCGAGGAGAGCAGGATGGAGAAGGCCAAGCCAGAGGAGGTGTGTTTGGTGACGTGTGTGTACGCCAGCCATAGGGGAGGATGGATGGGGGCTACACACACTCTTTAGACAATACCACTCAGTTCCTCTTTCTCTCTCCTGGTGTTACCTGCTGTAGTTGTGTCTCTCACCTGTGCATTCTGTGGAGAAAAGTGAAAGCTACGGTAGTGTAGGCCGACACCAGAAGGGTTTCTGAACCCTATCAGGTAACTAACTGTAAGCTATGATATTTCCTAGAGGAACCTTTTTGAATTAAAGTTGTGCTTAAGAACTGAAAGAGTTTGCCAATTATCTGACTGACTGATCAGCAACATCAACAGACCGGTGCTGGTCCCCAGACCACAGGTTGAGAAACAAGAAACACCCTTCGCTCTCTCCCGTCCCGGTACTAGTTGATCTATCCCTTCTTTCATCCTCTGCTTTTATCAAGGCAACTGTGTGTCAACATTTGTTTAGTGTGTATGTTAACTGACTGTATGCTCTGTGATTTTCATGTGTGTGTGTGTGTGTGTATGAGAGACAGACTTGAGCTCATTGACTCTTGTTGTCTGTTCAACATCAGTGTGTTATAACCTGTGTATTATCCTCTCCCAGAGTGCGTTAATGGAGTTGAGTGCTGTGGACCCCTGGGGGGCTCCTGCTGCTGCCTCTGGGGGCTCTGCCGGCCCCTCACCCCCTCCCACAGTCCCCCTCCCAGCCCCCTCTGCCTCTGGCCCCTGGGGCCTGGCCCCTGCAGACCCTTGGGGCGCCTCGTCGCCTGCCTCACCCCCCAGCGTAGACCCATGGACTAGTGGAGGGACGGCCCCCCCAACGATAGCCCCCCCGCCTGACCCCTGGGGAGATGCAGCCTCCTCAAGAGTAAACTCAGTTGACCCCTGGGGACCCTCAGGTTAGTGACCTCTGACCTTTACTCCCCTGGCCTCGTCTACACCTGTTACCCTCATTCCGTCTCCTTGTCCCACACCCCTACCTCCACACTCTGGACATCAATACATTTGGTCTATTTTCCAATACTCTTCAAATGGCCAGCATGTTTAGATCATTTGGAATGTGACCCTCCATATCTCAGTCAGGGGTATCTCTGGTTTCAATAAAAGATCTCTGTCCGTTCTTACCTCCTTTCAAGTGAAAAGACTGTCTGTCCAGCTCTTCCATATCAGTACAGATAAATGAGAGAAAGTGGGGAAAGGAAGCCATATTGGACTATTGGGATCCAGCCCAGCTCCTTGTTCCCTGTATATTGTACGGTGTTGTGCAGGGTTGGGTTCCATTCCTGTTCAGTTCAAGAGATGACCAATCCTCAATGAAATTAAATGCCACTTTTGAAATCTTAATTTGAATTCCAATTCATCTTTTGAATTGACTGACATGAAATGGTATTGACCCCGACCCTGGTGTTGTATGTGAGCCAAACCCCTGCCTGTCTCCCTCCCCCATAGCTGTGACCCCCCCCAGTGTCGACCCCTGGGGCCCCTCTGTGCCCCTCTCCACCACCTCCTCTTTTGGGGGGCCAATAGACCCCTGGGCTGGGGACGGGGTTGACCCCATCATCACCTCTGACCCATGGAGCGACTCCGCCAAACACACTAATGGCACAGGTACAGCCACACACACACTGACACATAATGGCAAGGACATGTGGATGAGATACTCATTGACCCCCCCCCCCCCCACCCCATTCACCCACCCACAAACACAGTTGTCTTGCATTCCATCCTCCCTCAGTAATAATGGTATAATGCTGTGGTGTCTAATCTAGTTAGTCACTATAAATACAGTACTCCATGTTCACCTTCACTCTCTGTCTCTCGGTCTATAGGACACCCAGAACTGCGAGGTCAGTTAACGGGCGATAGTGCGGGTTCTCCGGTGCCCTTTGACCTCACATCTCTGTGCTCTTCACTTCCTGTCCGTAAGACCCCCGAGTCGTTCCTGGGGCCCAACGCATCTTTGGTGGATCTGGACTCCCTGGTGTCTTCTAAACCCAAACCTAAACAACCTCCTCCTCCATCAATCTCCTCTTCAACACACAACCCCTTCCTCCAGACCACAGGTACTGATAACACACACACATAAGCACATAAATACACACATTTTTAAGCACTTTGTGTTTGTAATAAGTGAAAGTACATTGATTGAAGTATTCTCTCCTCTCCAGCCTCGTCTTCAGCCCCTGGCATGGCAGTCACCCCGGGCAGCACAATCTCCAGCAGGGGGGTTTCCCCGACGCCACCCCCCACCTCCAACCCGTTTGGCGCGGCCGCCCCCATGTCCTCCATCTCCCCACAGCCGTCCACACTGGGCCTCAGCGGCCTCCGCACCAGCCCTGTACCACCCAACCCCATGGCATACCCTGGCATGGGCATGGGGCCTATGGGTATGGGAGCACCAGGCCTGGGGATGGGCATGATGCAGAGCCCCATGGGAATGTCCCCCTACGGCGGGCTCTCACCCATGGGTCCTCCTGGGTCCTCTCACTTCATGGGGCCCGGAGGGGCCCTGCCCCCACAGCTGAATTTTGGGGGGCCTACGGGGGCAGCTGGAGTGATGGGAGCCGGGGGAGCAGTGGGAGGGGCAGGAGTGACGGGCGCCAGCACCAATCCCTTTCTTCTTTGAGGGCGTTTCGGCACTCCCCCTTCCTCTTCAACACCCAATCCAGGCCCTGCCCCGACCCCCCCCCCCCCCCCCCCCCCCCCCAGAGCGATCCTCCTTCAACACAAACTATTTCTGTTTCCAAAAAGAAACGTGTTCATCTCTATATTTAAAGAAAATCTCAATTTGTTATTTTCTTTCAGAAGCATTTACATTTATTTTTCTCCTAGCTCAGATGAATTTCAACAACAACAAAAATATTTTGGTTCATTTCAGTGGGATGTAGCGGGAGGGAAATAGAGGTTTATTTATTTTTATTTAGTTTTAATGCGTTTTGGTTTCTTTCAGTCCTTTCTGAAATTAAGGTGGGTGTTTGAGAGTTAGGCTTCATCAGTAATGTCACTCTGATATAATATTGTATTATTGCACTGACAGAGATGGAGGGACATGGCCACTAACAAACTGAAACACCAACAAATTCCTATACCCGCCTCTTCCTTTCTTTGTCTGAAAAGAGGAGGACTGAAGGAGGATTTTATAAAAAAAACTCCTGAGAACGATTTGGACTGAAAAAGCTGGCATTAACATTTCAGCCACAATATAGTCAAATCATTCAATAGCTGTTCTATTTTTTATTTAATGTAATTTATTTCACATTTTTTCTGCTCCTGGAAATGAATAAACAAGGGGAAAGAAATTACGCAATTATGCCATTAAAACAAATGCTTATTTTTTCTTACTGATTGTTATGGAAATCTAGAGGGCATCTATTGAGTTGGTTGAGGAGAGATGTGTTGTGTGGAAGAGGAGTGTGAGTGAATGTGTCTCTGTCTCCATTCATCCTGCGTCCTCTCTTATTTCAGCAAGATACAAATCTATTATTTTTGTTTTTAAAAATTGTCACTTGTATCAATGCTATGTAATGTTGGGATTTCAAATGAGGTATTATAAGGGTCACATTTTTCTGCCAATTTTATTTCACACATTTTGTATTAATTGGAAGCATTAGTCTTTCTCACTCTTTCTTACAGGATGCCTAGTCTGCAGGTGTCTCTCGACATGACTGGACCCTCCTTTCCTTTCTGTCCCTCGCTCCTACGGGGGGAGAGCTACAGATGCTTCTTTTAAAAAGACTTAATTCAATGAATGAAAGAAGTGAAACAACAGGGGACTTGATGACTTGCTCCTTGCTGTTTCTTTTCATTTGGTTTGATGAATTGATTGTTATTTTATATCAACTAAAAGATCTCTTTTATTGGGTAAGGTCACATTTTGTGTGGTGTTAACTGTGAACATTCACATCTGAAAAGTAAAATTTAAAAAATAAAGAAATTTAAGAAATAAAATAAATCCACAAAGGGTACGTTTCCTAACGTTAAATCTGTCTGTCCGGTGTGCTGTGTATTTGATGTTCCAATGCTGTTGGACAGGGAGAAACTGGGACAAGAATTCATTTTATAGTATTTTATTAACATATGAAGTCTCCTCTGTCAGTTGGAGGATATATGCATGTCCAGAAGCTTCTGTGAAGACTTCCAGATAGGGATACAATTGCAGAAAGTAAGTAGGAACCAAAAAACTTTCAACTATAGCAATACTGCATTCCATCATAATGTACCAATGACCATCCTCACTGTAGAGTAGCGTGTGTGGTGAGGCAGCTGAACATAGGGTGTAGTGTTTTGTATGGGAGCCCCCTCAGATCAGTATCTAGGGGAAACTTCCTCCTACTCCAAGTTTAGTTTTGCACGTTTCCTCCCAGTGGTCCAGGTTCGTTTTGGGGAGAGTAAGCTGATCCTAGATCTGTGCCAGCGGGAAGCACTGATCCAGTAGACTTCCTGAATGGAATCGTGGGGCAAACAGAATCCACTCTGTCAGGCGATCAGAGAGTCCCAGTCAAAGTCATCTTGGATCTCCTCGCTGTTGTTATGGAGATGTTTCATAGGGGGACGGGGTTTAGGTTGAAGTTGGACCCCAGCTGTGTGAGAGAGCGAGAGTGGAGAGAAGACACTATCATAAGCCTCCTTTGTTGACTAAGAAACTACTGCATAGACCTCAAACTAATACAAGGAGTACAACTCAAGTCCCTTTCAAAGCAGTTTAATGTTCACTTCCCTATTATCACTTCCTGTTTCCTCATCTCCTACACTATGTGACGTCATGATGTGACTGGGGTGGACTTTCCACCTTACCATCCCAACCCAGCTCTGTCCCTGTTACATTAGTGGTAATGAGGCCAAGGAAGGCAAGGAAACAGGAATCAACAAGGAAAGGAAGCCTTTTGATTACATCAGAGTGATACTATATTTGACTAAATAATCCCAACATGCACCATTGAGCGAAGCAAAGCTTTACACGTAGAAAATATGACTTTTTGTAAAAAGGCTTTGCAATGAAAACACTTGCCAAAACACCACTACTGTGTACTGGAAGTTGTAGAGCTAAAATACTGTCAATAGTTTACAAAGGTGTCTTGTGGCTGAGGTCTCACCATTGGTCTGAGGAGCTCCAGGTTGGGTCAGGTGGGGCCTCTGTACACCCTGAGTTTGGGGGTGGAGGGGCCTCCTGGGGGGCTGCCCACTGCTGGAAGGGGGGACCAGGGGGGGGTAGGCCAGGGGAGAGGGGTGGGTCAGGCTGGCCAGGGTGGGGGTGTTGTGAGTAAGGGGTGGGAGGAGCAGAGATTGAGGGGCACCGTGGGCCAATGGGGAGTTGTTACCGGAGGACGAGCCAATTAGGCCCTTCTGAGTGAAGAAACGGTTCAACGAATCACAGAGCGAAGTGAAGAGCGTCGGCTCCAGCGCCCAATCACAGAGCTCGGCCTGGCGCATGCTCTCCAGGAGGTCTGGAGGAGAGAGGGAGGAGGGAAAAAACAAATAGCAGGGAGAGAGAGGAAGATTGTCAATGTGATAACTATTCTTGTCAATAGAAACAATGGGTAGCATTGATCTATAATTATCATGTAGTTTGTTAAGTGACCTGGGTGGCTAGTGAGGTCAATGTTGGCCCAGTCCAGACTGCTGGCGACCCTAAAGCTCTCCTTCAGAGTGTCTGTAGTACTGAACCAGTCTGCTGGCACCACTACAGAGACAAACAGAGAGAGAGGTGGTATAGGTTGTCAAAGAGTTAGTTACTGTATCATATTCACACAATGCAGTGACAAGCCTACAGCCACAGTTGAATAGGTTTTTGAAGTGCTAAGGTGTTCAGGTGTTGAGTTGTTATAATCACCACTGCTGTGAGACAGTCTGTCTGCCTCAGGAGGAGGCCCGGGCGCTACAGAGGGTACAGGGTGAGGGGAGAGAGGGGGGAGGGTTGGGGTGTGCAGTGGGGTACTGTCATTGGTCAACACAAATAAGGGACCCACGTCCGCTACAGAGAGAGAGAGAGAGAGAGTTAAACATTCACATACACAGATTCTCTGACAGCACAGACAGATATGTATAAAAACAGTCATTTAGAAAGTGAGAGAGAACGTACATTGCGAGGCCACTCTCTCCCTGACGCTTCTGCAGAGGGACTGGAAGGAGGTGTAGAGGTCTGGCAGGTTCAGATCAGAGAAGGAGAAACGGAGAAGGGGATCACAGGAGTGAGACGAGGCGTAGGGAGGGGCAACAGAAAGAGATGGGACAGAAAGAGAGGGAACAGAGAGAGCGGGAACAGAGAGAGTGGGAACCGAGAGAGTGGGAACCGAGAGAGCGGGAACAGAAGAAGGAAGAGTTTGAGGGGAGACAGAAGAGGAGACAGTAGAGTGAGAGGTAGAAAGAGAGGGGAGAGAGTGAGGGACAGAAAGAGAGGGGAGAGAGTGAGGGACAGAAAGAGAGGGGAGAGAGTGAGGAACAGAAAGAGAGGGGAGAGAGTGAGGGACAGAAAGAGAGGGGAGAGAGTGAGGGATAGAAAGAGAGGGGAGAGAGTGAGGAACAGAAAGAGAGGGGAGAGAGTGAGGGACAGAAAGAGAGGGGAGAGAGTGAGGGACAGAAAGAGAGGGGAGAGAGTGAGGGACAGAAAGAGAGGGGAGAGAGTGAGGGACAGAAAGAGAAGGGAGAGTAGCAGAGGCAGTAGATGGGGTGACAGTCTCATGGGGGACAGGGAGAGAGGAGACAGGGGACTGCATATAGGGTGGCCGTTGCTGTGGAACCAAGGTGATAACAACAGCTTGTTATTTGGTTGTAAAACCCATGATCTTTATCAATCTACTGGATACATTTGTTGGGACTGAACTTACTCTACCTTGCATGGTGGGGGGGATAGTTGTTGACTTGGTTCCTGTGGCGATGCTAAAGGCGTATAATGGTCTGTCTGGGGTGAATGCTGTTTCTCTGCCTGCATCACTGAGACATTGGGGACCTGGATGGACCCCTCCTCCTCTTCAGCTGGATACGGACGCTTGGTTCCTTTCAACGGATTGGGCTCTGAGGGGCCGTCCATCATCCAATAGGAACCCTGGAAACACAAGAGGTGGAGGGTTCTCACAATTTATAAGTATTACTACAAAAGTACAAAAAAGTATGAAACTGTAATATATTCAGTATATTTTGAAATATCATGCTTTTATCTATTTCTAGCCTATGTATCGTATTTCACCGAAAACAGTGGATCACTGAGTGCACTGGCCACTAATGTCTTCACGTGGCAACAGTGTGGCCGTTTGAAACATTCACTGGCCCCGTTTGAATGTTTTTAGAATGACTCACCTTCCCAGGGTCACTTTGGGGTCGAGGAACCTTCCGGAAGCATTTATTGAGGGACAGGTTATGGCGGATGGAGTTCTGGGAGGCAAAATCAGCATGAACATGTATTGCAGTAACACTATCATTTTGGATAATCGACTTTGGACAGTTTGCACATGGAGTGTTTTGAGTATTTCTGATTACTGCACCTTCCATCCCCTGCCGGATCTGCTGTAGTAGGGGAACATGTCACTGATCCACATGTAGATGTCATTCAAACTCAACTTCCTGCCGGGGGCTGCGCCTATTGCCATAGCGATGAGGGTGGCATAGCTGTGAGGGGGCTTGGCTTTGGATCCAGAGGAAGGAAAGGGGGCAGGGATGGGTGGAGGAAGATCACTTCTCTCCCTCCCTCTCTCTTTCTTTCTCTCCCCCTCTTCTACTCCTCTCTCTCTTCCTGATCGCAGTGAGCTGATTCCCAGCTGGGGGAGCCAGTCTATGCTGGTTAGACTGGAGTCCAAGTTAGAAGACATGCTCTCTCTCTCTCTCTCTCTCTCTCTCTCTCTCTCTCTGTCAGGGCTCTGAGGGTTGGAATAAAAGCCTGCACACACTGCAACCCTCCAGGACCAGAAGTGCCCACCTGCTGTAGAATATAACATGTATAACAACAGTTCCATAGAACAACATTACAGTAAGACTCACCACAGTAATGCACTACTGTCATCAGCACTGCAGTTTTAGATGGTGTTGTTTACATTTCACATGTTGTGTTTCAATGGAACTACAGTGGGGGAAAAAAGTATTTGATCCCCTGCTGATTTTGTATGTTTGCCCACTGACAAAGAAATGATCAGTCTATAATTTTAATGGTAGGTTTATTTGAACAGTGAGAGACAGAATAACAACAAAAATATTGAGAAAAACGCATGTCAAAAATGTTATAAATTGATTTGCATTTTAATGAGGGAAATAAGTATTTGACCCCCTCTCAATCATAAAGATTTCTGGCTCCCAGGTGTCTTTTATACAGGTAACGAGCTGAGATTAGGAGCACACTCTTAAAGGGAGTGCGCCTAACCGCAGCTTGTTACCTGTATAAAAAACACCTGTCCACAGAAGCAATCAATCAATCAGATTCCAAACTCTCCAGCATGGCCAAGACCAAAGAGCTCTCCAAGGATGTCAGGGACAAGATTGTAGACCTACACAAGGCTGGAATGGGCTACAAGACCATCGCCAAGCAGCTTGGTGAGAAGGTGACAACATTTGGTGTGATTATTCGCAAATGGAAGAAACACAAAAGAACTGTCAATATCCCTCGGCCTGGGGCTCCATGCAAGATCTCACCTCGTGGAGTTGCAATGATCATGAGAACGGCGAGGAATCAGCCCAGAACTACACGGGAGGATCTTGTCAATGATCTCAAGGCAGCTGGGACCATAGTCACCAAGAAAACAATTGGTAACACACTACACCGTGAAGGACTGAAATCCTGCAGCGCCCGCAAGGTCCCCCTGCTCAAGAAAGTACATATACATGCCCGTCTGAAGTTTGCCAGTGAACATCTGAATGATTCAGAGGACAACTGGGTGATGAAGTGTTGTGGTCAGATGAGACCAAAATGGAGCTCTTTGGCATCAACTCAACTCGCCGTGTTTGGAGGAGGAGGAATGCTGCCTATGACCCCAAGAACACCATCCCCACCGTCAAACATGGAGGTGGAAACATTATGCTTTGGGGGTGTTTTTCTGCTAAGGGGACAGGACAACTTCACCGCATCAAAGGGACGATGGACGGGGCCATGTACCGTCAAATCTTGGGTGAGAACCTCCTTTCCTCAGCCAGGGCATTGAAAATGGGTCGTGGATGGGTATTTCAGCATGACAATGACCCAAAACACACGGCCAAGGCAACAAAGGAGTGGCTCAAGAAGAAGTGCATTAAGGTCCTGGAGTGGCCTAGCCAGTCTCCAGACCTTAATCCCATAGAAACTCTGTGGAGGGAGCTGAAGGTTCGAGTTGCCAAACGTCAGCCTCGAAACCTTAATGTCTTGGAGAAGATCTGCAAAGAGGAGTGGGACAAAATCCCTCCTGAGATGTGTGCAAACCTGGTGGCCAACTACAAGAAACGTCTGACCTCTGTGATTGCCAACAAGGGTTTTGCCACCAAGTACTAAGTCATGTTTTGCAGAGGCGTCAAATATTTATTTCCCTCATTAAAATGCAAATCATTTTCTAACATTTTTGACATGCGTTTTTCTGGATTTTTTTGTTGTTATTCTGTCTCTCACTGTTCATATAAACCTACCATTAAAATTATAGACTGATCATTTCTTTGTCACTGGGCAAACTTACAAAATCAGCAGGGGATCAAATACTTTTTTCCCCCACTGTATAACACTCACAATAGAGACTGACTTTGCTATGTGTCTTAGCTCTTCAAGTGTTTGTTTATAGTTTTCTGTTTAGTTAGGAGTAAGAGTGATTGACTTACCTCTCCCTCCTTGGTCAATGAAGGCCCCAAGGCCTCAAACACGTAATATTTGATGTTCTCATCAGTTGTGCACGACACTCAGTGTCAGGTTAGTGTTATTCCTCCCTATTTCTTTATCTCTCGCTCTCATTCCCAATCGGTTGATCCTCACCGGCTCTCTTATTTTCTTTTCTCTTTTTGAAAGTTTCAGTGTGGAGAAAAAAATGTATAGCAGACTGCTTCCTTTTTCTCTCCCTCTCTTTCTTCCCCTCCCTTTCAGTCTGCCCCTGAATGAGGTCATCCACTCCTCCCCCTCTGTGACATCACAGATTCTGTTCCTCCGCCTCTCAAGGGTTGTCTACACCCCTTGTCTGCTTGAGGAAGTTGCCACAGTTCTAGGATTAGATTACCATACCTTCATTCCGTGGGGTGTCAAGAGTGAAAATACAAGTGACCTTATTCCAGTGTCTATAGGATAATTTATGAACTTTTACCTAGTCCTCTGTCTCATCTCTCCCCTGTGGACTGTAGAAGGTGGAGTGGAAGTGTCAGAGGAAAGCCCTAAAAATGGTCAAAGGCTCCAGCCTCCCAAGTCAGACTGTTCTCTCTGCTACCGTACGGCAAGCAGTACCGATGCACCAACTCTGAAACCAACAGGACCCTGAACAGCCTCTACCCCAAGCTATGAGACTGCTAAATAGTTAGCTAAATACTTAACCAATAGCTACCCGGAATATATGCATTGACCCTTTTTGCACAAACTCTTCACTCATCACATACACCGCTGTTAGTTTATTATCTATCCCGTTGCCTAGTCACTTTATCCCTACCTTTACCTATATGTACATATTTACCTCAATTACTTTGTACTCATGCACATCGATTCAGTACTGGTACCCTGTGTATATAGCAAAGTTATTATTACTCATTATGTACCTTTTGTTATTATTGTTCTACTATTTCTATTTTTTTCTCTCTGCATTGTTGGGAAGGGCCCATAAGAAAACATTTCACTGTTAGCCTACACCTGTTCTTTACCAAGCAAGTGACAAATAAAATGTGATTTGGAGTAGGAAAGAGATGTAAGCCTACCAGCATACACAGAGCAAAGCAAAACTCACAACAGTAATATGATGTCATCAAAGGGCTCCTATATACGCTCCCTTCTCCATCCCCCCATTTCAAAGATGATCAACATTCAGCAGTCAGCATGGAAAACAGCAGCATGGGTTTATTTCCGTACTTGTGTTCACACAGTGTTTCAGATGCATTCACAGACAACAGGAAGGAGCTTGTCTTCTCTACAGAGAGCTGAAGAAGGCTAGCAGGGCTGTGTCAGGGGACGGCTCGACCAACAGCTTCTGGATCTGTGGAAGGAAACATGATCACATGAACATTCCAGATTCATCCACTGCTGGATACTATTTACATTACATAGGCTTATACAAGAGTAACGACTTGTGAAATAACCTATGTAATTACCATGTAACAGGCTGAGTGGCATTGTGTAATCACAACACTAACTGATAAGACAATAGGCAGTGTGTGTATTCTGAAAGGTGGAGGTCACATGGTACAGTACCTCTCTAAAGTTGGGGTGTTTAGCATCTTGCACTAGCTGTAGTAGGACGGCCTCTGTGGTGGTCAGGAAGGCTCCACTCTGCCTCAACCGGGACAGGGCAAACAACCGGTCTGTCTGACTGGAGATAGAAATAGAGAAGGGAAAAGAATATCTCAGCACCAGAAATGTTTAACCAGTGAAAATGTGAGCATATTATGTCATTGAAGAAAAACAGTGTTGTCATATTGAAGAGAAATAGTAGGGAACACAGTAGTACCTTCTGGATGAGACGGCATCAGCCACGATATGGACCTCCATACCCTTCTCCAGCAGGTCAAAGGTTGTGCACTAATTACTGGGAGAAGAGCAGATAGATGAGCACTATTTACAGTAAATTCAATTAATTATGAACTTGTTCCCAAGGGTCAATCTGAACAAGGCTCCAGATTCAGGTAGGGTAGGGAAAAACTTGATCACAGATCTGAGCTTAGGGACCAATTCCAGTCATATCTGACCCTGTGGTCTCACCGGGATGCAGGCCTGTGTCTCTATCCCACAGAGGATGGCAATCTTGGGATCTCCCAGGGCTTTGAGCTCCTTCTCCACTGGCTCTATCATCATGGTGAACTTGGTCTTGGCGTGGGCTGTCAGGTCCCCAGCTTCTAGCTCAGGCACTGTGGGACCCAGGCCTTTAGGGAACTGCTCTGTCAGAACACGGGCCGCCTGGGGTGTGGGGTACACACACACACATTGAATTTGTATTGGCTGCTATGTGGGTGGCAACAACTTTAACTTGTAATGAGCTGTATGAATATGAATGTGTGTGTGTGTGTGTGTGTGTGTGTACACCTGTAGCAGTCTGGCTGCGTTGCTGACGATGTTGGTGAACTGGAAGATGTTGGGTCTGAACTTCTCCTGCATGTCACACAGTAAGAGCACTGAGCCCTTTGTTGACAGTTTGCAAATCCCTGCCACTGAGAGAGCAATATGTAGTGAGAAAAGGGAGAGAATAGAATAGACTAGAAGAAGTACTACGTCAAAAGGGTGCTCAATGGATCAGATTCAGAGGAATGTGACAGAAAACATTTGTGACAGCAAAATCATGTTCTCAACTCTCAACATTTGTTTATTCAACTCAAGACACAGACAAGACAACAAGAGGATTCAATGCATGTAATTATTTTAATGTAATGCTGTATTTGTATGTATACAGTGGGTATGCTCATAGGGAATTCGTATGATGTCATAGATATTGCAGATTTTGATATTTCACGTTAATGTTTCCAATGCATGTCAACTTTAAAGGAATGCATGTCCAGGAATGCCTATCAAAAGAAAGTAAATAAGCATTAAATTGGTATAGAAACGGCAAAAGGATCAAACGTACTGTTGATAGTGGGGGTTCGACGTGTGGAATGGTTGAACTTGAAGGTCCAACTTTCTACAGCTGCCGGACAGTTGACGCCCCCTCCTTATTAGCAAAATCTAGGAACATTTTAGATTTATGACAGAGTAAATAAGGTTGCACATACAGTACACAACCAACATTCAGCATGTGAAATAAAGGACCGAGACTGTCATAGAATTAGACATTGATTGCTAGATCAAGCTGTAAAAAATATTGGCTAAACAGAGAAAGCGATAATTGCATTGACAGCACACCTCAACAATTCACGAATAGATGGAAAAACCACGAGATCAACTGTCAACTACGGCCACTGTTCACAAATTACCCTAAAACGCCACAATATCCTATACACCAATCGAATGGGATGCATTGAGCACTGACATTGGTTTCGGCCAATAGCATGCAGCGTTTTCCCCATAACGAGTGCGCGTCAGAATCTAGTGCACACACTCATGATAAGGACTGCTAAGGATGTCTGACAACGCAGAGTCTCCTACAGAAACGCAAAAAGATGAGCCTTCAACCCCACAACAGCCAACGGAAGACTTGGGGACGGCAGACGAGAAGAAAAAAAGTAAATTATGAGCGACTGTTTGACTCACAGTTAAATTTACAGTAAGATATCGTGCTTTCTGTTTACAAGCAAACTGACCCGGAAGAGGTTGATTGACAGTTGTCTCAGTCAATAGAATTGAAACAATTTTGTTAACAGCGAATCGATGGTCAGGAATGCCCAGACATTAAGTAGGGCGGGCTCTGGCTGAATGGTTAACGTTTATCTTGCATTTCAAACTATGTTTACCTCTTACTTTAACACATTATAAAAAAAATTTTAAGGCTGAGACATCTTTTTTTATTTCTTACTACACAAAACATGCCAAAATCAATTTTCAGACTTTACGGCGTGTGTCATGATCATGGTTCTAATGATTTCACAGTCCAAGATCTACCTACTTTTCCAGCTGACTATAACATAGCTGCAAACCAATGATAGTTTAGGTTGCAAAATTAGGTTATGTGGCTAATACATCGATCACTAGTCACTTTAATAATGCCACTTTAATAATGTTTACATATATTGCATTTTATACCATCTATTGCATCTTTCCTATGCCGCTCTGTCATTGCCCATCCATATATTTATATGTATATATTGTTATTCCATTCCTTTACTTAGATTTGTGTCTATTAGGTACTTCTTGTGGAATTGTTAGATTACATGTTAGATATTGAAGCACTGTCGGAACTAGAAGCACAAGCTTTTCGCTACACTTGCAATAACATCTGCTAATCATGTGTATGTGACCAATAAAATTTGATTTGATAACACAGATCAGGGCATTAACTTTAGTCTAGCAGTCTATTATGCAAAATATACATGTATTCTGTCTCTCTCTCATTCTCCCTTCCTCCTTCTCTCCCTAGTTGATGTGTTGTTGAAGGCAGTAGGAGACACCCCCATCATGAAGACAAAGAAATGGTCGGTAGAGAAAGGGAGGACAGTGCAATCACTCTCTCAGTTCATCTCTCGATTCCTCAAGATGGAGGCCAATGAACAACTGGTGAGTTATTGTGTGTGTGCTTCTCAATAGTTGTCTCCTTCCCTTCAGCTAGAGGAAGTGGACAGGTGATACCTCTGGTATATGCACCAATGGGGCAAAGATATTTAGAACTAACCTAAGATGGTTCATCTGTGTCGTTTTACAGTGGGAACAAGTAAAGCCTAGCACGATCCTATAGAGTATCACAGTATGAGTCATTATACCCATAAAACCTAGCGGTCAAACAGGGAAATGGTTCCAATTGTTTTTCCATCATGCATTTTTCCCATAGGGGATTTTAGAAAACTTCTCTCAGACAAGGTGACTTTTATCAATATATTTGCCTGTATTTACCCCCAACAAATGAAATGCTAATTATCTGCTAATGTGGCTATTATAAAGAACTACAAATGCCGAATTGAGGCAAAGGTAAGAATCTCTGGATTAATTATCTAATGTTAGTTAAATGTTGTAATTAATAAATTGGCAACATTTCTTAAAATGTACCTGTTAGCAAAGGTGCCAGCTAGAGATGACGTGCAGAAGCATGCGGGGATTTGTAGTCATGCAGGGTGCCTACTTTGATGCTAATTAGCATTTTCGAATCTGAGAATAAATAGAGGTGAATATATTGATAAAAGTAACCTTGTCTGAGAGATATTGACATGGTTATCAAAGCGTCATGCCAGGGTAAACCTACATGAAACACAGCCCTTCATTTAAGTGTTTCTAAAATCCCCTATGAGAAATTAATGGTGGAAAAACAATTGGAACCATTTCTCTGTTTGACCTTTCTTAACGGATGCTTCAGCTTTATAGCCCCTGTGACATGTCTGGACTACCCCTTCTGTCTGTGACTGAGGTATGAACTGGAGAAAGCATCCTGGCCCCTTGATATGCACCCACTGTGGCCTTTCATCTGGGACTGTAGTGCGTCAGCTTGTTCAATGATTCTAAACACCCATTTCACTCACTCACTCACTCACTCACTCACTCACTCACTCACTCACTCACTCAATGGGCTTTATTGGCAAGTGAAATAGATAATAAACAATACAAAAAATCTCTCTCCACACAGTTCATTTACGTCAACCAGTCATTCTCTCCCTCGCCTGATCAGGAAGTAGGAGTCCTGTTTGAAGTGAGTACTTTTCATTTGAAATCATTTCTGGAGGCTTTGGGAAATGCAGTTTTCTGTTATCTATTTGTCCTGTGGTAAGTTAGTTGACCACCGGAGGGAGGTCTAAGTGAGCAGTTCCCTGTGAGATTGAGCTGTTCTTATCTTCACAGTGACTACTGTTCCCTGGGGCCAGTACACTACTGTATGTGTTATGTCAATTCAGGCCTGGAGTATTCACCAAGGATGTATATAAACCCTGGATTGCTGATGCTATGTATTAGCCATTGAGAGGCTAGTAACAAGGAAAATGTTTTTATTTAATTGTTATGTTTAGATCATAATATAATTTAAAAGTATGCATTAAGGTGTCTGTAATATCATAAACAAGACTATGTGAGAAAAGATGTGAGGTGATTCTGAGAATTTGGTTACAAAATAGCCTCTAGCCCAAGGCTTCAGTGTTTACAGATCAGAAGGAACTGTATAGATGTTTGGCAGAAGCTCCATTATGCTCATTGCAAGCCTGTATGATGGAGCCAGCATCACATATGACTTACTATCTAATTCTCTTCAGACCTGTTAACACTGGGGTAAAGGCTAAAGGTTTATCAGGCACAGTTCTCCTGGTCTAAGGGTCAGGGTATTAGTGTCCACTTGACCCCATCTTGACCCATGGCCTTGACCGTCCCTATTAAATACCTACTAAATACTTCAGCTGATGTTTTGTGCTCCCTTTCCTATTCTTCTAAAAGAGTAACTCTTACCCTCTCTCTGTTTTTCAGTGTTTTGGCAGCGATGGGAAGCTTGTTCTACATTATTGTAAATCTCAAGCCTGGGGTTAACAGTTTTTAGCTCTTTTCAGTTCAGATGCATACACACACAATATTGTTTATACTCCTTCCTTGCCTAAACCAATGTTGTCATTGCTAATTTCTTGTTTGTTTTGCTGTACATAACCCAATGTAAATAAATTGTGACTATATAAAGTAAACCCACTCTGTCCCCTGTGTTGTCTCCAGACAGTTATAGACATTAATTGGAAAATGAAAACTCACTCTGTGGACTCAGGATTTGGCTTTGCACAGGGGGCATAACCTGTCCGGCTAGGATACTTACACTAAATATAACCCCACACAGATTGAGATGAGTGCAACAATTCAAACACTTTAATGACATGACATGGGATGGTGCCAAGAGTGGGTGAAAGTTGAGTTGGGGTTAGTCAAGAAAGGTAGAGGGGGTACTAGGGAGGGAGGGAGGGAGGGAGGGAGACTGATATGGGAGAAAGTACAGTAACAGATGGACTTAGAGGGATTACATGGATTTGGGATGGGTCTGTGACACAAATTCCCAAGAAAGACAGAAAAGGGAGGAGTGTGGCGGGGGACTCACACTCGCCCTGGAGCATGAGAGAGTGGGAAAGGAGGATAAAGAGAGAGAGGAGCATCCGGCTGGAGAGGTAAGGGTCATAACTGCTCATTCTGACAAAGGGGTATTAGAGAGAGGAGTAGTGCAGAGTACTTGGGTTAAACCAGGGATGACAAAAATACCAAAAAATGTGTGCAAAGTTATTGTTTGGTCAACATGAATGTCTCAGCATATCGGAGAGGACTGAGAAAAATACGAAAGAGGATAGGAAGGAAAGCCTGTGATGGAGGAAAATAAATGTCAGCAAAAGACGGCAGTAGAAAGATTGCATTGTAGTGATGGATGTTGTCTCAAGAGAAAAATAGACTTCTGTTTCTTTTGTAGTGAGGCAACGACGCAGTTTCGATTTGGTGCCAAATTTCAGGCTAAGAATTAGTAGTTCCTAGAACTGAATAAGCTGTTAAGAGTTTGGCATGGAGAAAAGAATAATGTACTTTTTGATGTGCTCTGTATGGTTGTTTATATGTCTTGTACTGTCCAGTCCTTCCTTTAAAAAAAATACAAAAATTGCAACTGAAATGACTGAAAGAGAATGTTGCTGTAGGTAACTGAGGATTATAGGGAAAATCACATTTTATTGGTCGCATACACATATTTAGCAGATGTTATTGTGGGTGTAGCAAAATGCAGGTGTAGTGAAATGGCACTGGGTTTTTAACGTACAGTAGGTCATTTTGTGTTTAGCATTTTTTATTGTTGATTCATTGCCCATTTGTTATGCCAATGGATTTCAGGTTATTGACTGCTACAGAATGTGTTGGGTATTAAACTTGAATATAATGGGCTATGTAAACAATACCTTCAATCTGAAAAGTTTTTCACCGGACATAGCCGCGGGAAGTAGTTTGGGGGTGCGGGTTTTTGCCCGCGTTACAGGCGGCTATATCGGTCCGCTAATACAGAACAAGTAAAACTAGTACTATTTTATTAAACTTGTTTTTTTATTCTGATTTTTCAGGGGGTCCTGCAGCACACTCAGCACCCATACTACCCACTGAGACTGACTTGAAGATTCTAGTGATATTACAATGATCGGCAGTCATACTAACTGGTTAATCTATCCTGTGTTAACATTGCAGGGATCACGAACAGTGTGAGAGAGAGACCAGGAGAAAGAGCCAGAGTGGGTTTCACACTCTAACACACCTAACACAAACAGATTAGAGCAGATTAACATGGATTACCAGAAAAATGATTTAGATCAGAGGCTTAACTAATGATTTCATCAAAAAAAGTAATCTGTACATTTTATTCCCTCCATCTTTTTCCTCCTCTACTTTAAGTCGTGAGGAGGATGCCGTGAGAGGTAGAGGCAGGCCAGAACCTCTTAATCAGGAAGTAGAAAGTTAATAACGGGGTGCAGGTCACAGAATGGTATGGATTACTCCATAACCATATGCAAACACACAGTGAACTCTTGGACCTGTACGACCCGTCACCCTGAGCATTACTATGAGTAAGATCTACTGTATTTGCCCTAAGATGTGATCATACGTAAAACACTTGTGCGCCAAAGCAAAATGTATTCCAATAATATCTCTACATTTGATGACACGTTTTACGGCTGGATCTGATAGTATCTGTATCAAGTCTGTATGATCAAAACTCACTGTAGGACTAGAGTGAAAAGTTAGGTGACAGAGATCTAGATAGCATATCCGATAGCTCTCTAAGGTTTATGATGAAAGGCGGCTAGGGGCTAGTGATCTATTGACTCCCATTACTGTTGAATGGTTAGAGTGAAGAGCCCTAGGGATTTATAACAGCATAAACTTTCAGTCCTGGTCGGACAGACATGTCCTCCTCCCATCCCTTTCTTTTCTCCTGGTGTGACCCCTCTCCTTTGTTCATTTGACCATTCTGTCCATCTGTTATTTTCCATCTCTCTTTTAACTTGACAGCATCTTATCCAACTCTCTTTCCCCTTCTCTCTCTATTCTTGCTTTCCCTTTGTCCCCATTTTCTAATCTTTTCTCTACATTGTTTTTATCTTCTCTTGTTTTTTTTACTCTGTTCTTTCTTTTTGAAACTCTCTTTCACTGATTTCAATCTATCACCAGAACTGTCATCTTTTTCATCATCCTCTACATCACCAACAACAACCTCATCCTCACATACTGCTGTTGATACTTATATCCCATCTTCCTCCATTTGTACATCTGTCTTTCATCATCCTCTTCTTCTCCTTCCCCTGCCCTGAGTCTCTACACACTTCCTCTTCTCCCGCCCTATCCCTCCTTCTTGATCTTCCCTCCCCCTCTCCCCTCCTGTGGCCATGTTGGAGAACATGTCTCGTCGGTCCCGCTCCCTGCTGTCCCTGACCCTGACCACTCTGGCTCTGGCCCTGTCCATCCTGGCTCTCTGCACCTCCTACTGGTGTGAAGGGACTCACAAGGTGGTCAAGCCTCTCTGCCTGTCTCCGGTCAAGATGAGGAACTGTGGGCAGAACAACAGTGAACCCTACACCACAGGTATGCCACCTACGTAACTGTCACCTGTGTAATTGTGATGTCATTTCCTGTGGCACTCTCAACACACCCAGTTCCAGAGTGTCACCCTAACTTATTGACCCACCTCTCACTGTGATCATATGTATATCCTGTTGCTGTCATCACTAGTCAGCCCTACGGATCCTACCAGCACTAAGCTATTATCTAAACGTTTGGATGGACAAGGGAGTCTGAACTGCATTCATTTGGTTCAAGTACCCATCTAAGTGTTAGACAAGTAGAAGGACAGTGTTTCACATAAGAATAACATAACTGTAACACCATGGTGACATCTGCCAGCCATTTATGACATGCTGTCTTCTGACTGTGTGTGTGTGTGAGAGAGAAAGTGTCTTCTGTATGTGTGCATGCTTGTGTGTGTGTGTGTTCGGTGATTGTCTGCCTTGCTCTTCATGCCCACTTGGGTTGAAACCCCATCACAACCCTCATCCAAGTGCTCCCAAATGGCCAAACACCCAAAAGATGCCAGTCTGATTTCTTTTTTTTACTCCAAATCAACTGTTTTCAAAGAAGTTGTCAGTTGATCATCCCAGCAGTACGTTCTGGCCCACTTATGTGGCCTCTTCCCCTATTCTCCCAAGGTTTATGATACTGTACATATTTCATCTAACCTTTCAAACCTGCCTCCACATCCCTCATTGAAAACAACTTTGCTCTGAGCTGTAATCTGCTGGGTGTGAGGAATGCAGATGAATCCTGGGGTTTTGTTCTGTCCTCTCTGCGCTCTGGTCTGTATTGTGCATAATCCAGTGAGATTGAGATGAACACTTTAGAACTCCATACATTAATCCAGTTAGAGAGCTGTAGCTGTAGTGTTCAGTATGCACTGTGGCACCGCTAACCACAGCAGGAGGTTAGCACCGCTAACCACAGCAGGAGGTTAGCACCGCTAACCACAGCAGAAGGCTCACCTGACACACACGCTAACTACAGCAGGAGGCTCACCTGATACACACGCTAACTACAGCAGGAGGCTCACCTGACACACACGCTAACCACAGCAGGAGGCTCACCTGATACACATGCTAACCACAGCAGGAGGCTCACCTGACACACACGCTAACTACAGCAGGAGGCTCACCTGACACACACGCTAACCACAGCAGGAGGCTCACCTGACACACACGCTAACCACAGCAGGAGGCTCACCTGATACACACGCTAACCACAGCAGGAGGCTCACCTGACACACACGCTAACTACAGCAGGAGGCTCACCTGATACACACGCTAACTACAGCAGGAGGCTCACCTGATACACACGCTAACCACAGCAGGAGGCTCACCTGACACACACGCTAACTACAGCAGGAGGCTCACCTGATACACATGCTAACTACAGCAGGAAGCTCACCTGACACACACGCTAACCACAGCGGGAGGCTCACCTGATACACACGCTAACCACAGCGGGAGGCTCACCTGACACACACGTGTGGTGGCTAATTTCCGCATTACCAAATGAGGAGTTACAAACACACCAGTCCGAGTTAAACTACATCTTTAATACTTAAGATACTTTTGCAAAAGTTATTGACCTTCAATAATGCACTCTCTCAAATGAACCAGGAAGGTGATTACACAATGGCTACAGGGATCTTTTATAGCAACGATACACCCCCTTCAACGTACATTGACAAACAACAGATACTTAGTAACAGTTCACAAAGGTTAAGTTTTGTATGACAGATATCCATAAAACACAGCAGACAGTAACTGCTATGTCAACAGGGTTCATTGTATAGCCCAGTATCTGGTCTCCTTAGAGCCGTCCCTCCCTGGTACGGTATTGAACAAAACCATTAGCTCATGTCCTCTGGAATGCTTTTTAGGCGTTCTTATCAAAATACATCATAAATCTCCTTTGTCAGTGCTATCTCATAGTGGCCCATCCTCAGTAAAACACCTCTTGTTCCCACTCCTGGACAGGCTCACTGAGAGTGAGCCTCTAGGCCATATATTATCACAGGATAAGTGCGAGATCTAAGAGAGGACATACAAGGGTCCATTTACTGCCATAATCCTCCCCACTATAAAGAAAAGGTGGGAGTGACTTGCTCACAGACATTGTGGAGACAAGTCAATGGTTCCCCATTAATCACGCCATCACTTCACATGGTTTAAGAATAAGTAAAGACACATTCCTATGACGACAAATCTGACCTCTCCCCTCTCTGGGCCCCAAGTGTCTGAGCCCCAGCTAAGGTAGACATGCAACTGAAAAGACACCAGAGTCCAATGGACACTTTCTAATGACAAGTACCTCAAATAAGCATATTACACTAATAAAACATCTTAATTATCTATGTTACCTAACTAATTCTGATTCGTCCACGACACACGCTAACCACAGCAGGAGGCTCACCTGACACACACGCTAACCACAGCAGGAGGCTCACCTGACACACACGCTAACAACAGCAGGAGGCTCACCTGACACATGCTAACCACAGCAGGAGGCTCACCTGACACACACACTAACCACAGCAGGAGGCTCACCTGACACACACGCTAACCACAGCAGGAGGCTCACCTGACACACACGCTAACCACAGCAGGAGGCTCACCTGATACACACGCTAACCACAGCAGGAGGCTCACCTGACACACACGCTAACCACAGCAGGAGGCTCACCTGATACACATGCTAACCACAGCGGGAGGCTCACCTGACACACACGCTAACCACAGCAGGAGGCTCACCTGATACACACGCTAACCACAGCGGGAGGCTCACCTGACACACACGCTAACCACAGCAGGAGGCTCACCTGATACACATGCTAACCACAGCAGGAGGCTCACCTGATACACATGCTAACCACAGCAGGAGGCTCACCTGATACACATGCTAACCACAGCAGGAGGCTTACCTGATACACATGCTAACCACAGCAGGAGGCTCACCTGACACCCACGTTCACACATATGCATGTGAATAAACAAATACACACTTAGTAACAGGTGGTTGATCTTGTCTGAGTTATGTTATAAATGTTATAAATACCTTAGTGTTGTAGACAATGGGGGATAGATTTGGGAGTAAATCCATTTAGAGGGATTACATCCAATGTGAGTTTTACTACAGAGATAGGAGCGACAAGCTGACCCAGTGTCATTCACAAGAAATGGGATGCGATTTTAATCAATCCCTACTGGGCATTAACGTCAATTCAATGTCAATTCAACGTCTATTACATTGATATGACATGGAAACAATGTTAATTCAACCAGTGTGTGCCCAGTGGGTCACTTCTTAGAAAGGATAAAAAAAGAATTTAGGGTTGTACTCAGAATGTTCAGGTATTTGTAGTGTGGAACAAATATGGTTCAGGGGCGGCAGGTAGCCTAGTGGTTAGAGCGTTGGACTAGTAACCGAAAGGTTGCAAGATTGAATCCCCGAGCTGACAAGGTAAAAATCTGTCGTTCTGACCCTGAACAAGGCAGTTAACCCATTGTTCCTAGACCGTCATTGAAAATAAGAATTTGTTCTTAACTGACTTGCCTAGTTTAATAAAGGTTTAAAAAAGAGAGGTGAACAGAAAGATACAGTTCCACTGTCATCACATGGATACCAAGATAATACAGTACTCTCCCCAGAGAGCCCAACTCAGAACCCATACACCAGAACCCTGTCCCCTCAGAGGAGATATAATATTCTACTCTCCCCAGAGAGCCCAACTCAGAACCCATACAACAGAACCCTGTCCCCCCAGAGGAAATATAATATTCTACTCTCCCCAGAGAGCCCAACTCAGAACCCATACAACAGAACCCTGTCCCCCCAGAGGAGATATAATATTCTACTCTCCCCAGAGAGCCCAACTCAGAACCCATACACCAGAACCCTGTCCCCCCAGAGGAAATATAATATTCTACTCTCCCCAGAGAGCCCAACTCAGAACCCATACAACAGGACCCTGTCCCCCAAAGAGGAAATATAATATTCTACTCTCCCCAGAGAGCCCAACTCAGAACCCATACAACAGGACCCTGTCCCCCCAGAGGAAATATATTATTCTACTCTCCCCAGAGAGCCCAACTCAGAACCCATACAACAGAACCCTGTCCCCCCAGAGGAAATATAATATTCTACTCTCCCCAGAGAGCCCAACTCAGAACCCATACAACAGAACCCTGTCCCCCCAGAGGAGAGATGAACTGGCTAAGATCCGCCAGAGACAGCTGGACAATGCTGTCCACTACATCTGGGAGACAGGAGAGGACAAGTACACCTTCAGATACTTCCACACTGGCTTCTGGGAGAGCTGTGAGAAACACGTTGATGGTGAGAGAGGCTACAGGCACACTTTACTTTTCTCTCTCACAAACAGTTGTAAACCGCTAATATTGTTTTAAATCTTTCCTCCAGGTGAGAAGTGTCGCAGCTTTATTGAGCTGACTCCTGGTGAAACACAAGGTGTGCTCTCTCTCTCTCTTTCTCGCTCTCTTTATCTCTCTTTCTCTCTCTCTTTCTCTCTTTCTCTCTCTCACTCTTTCTCTCTCTCTCTCACACTAGCTCTCTCTCTCACTCACTCTCTCTCTCACTCTCTCTCACTCTCTCTCTCTTTCTGTCTCTCTCTCTCTCTCTCACACTCTCTCTCTCACTCTCTCTCTCTCTCTCTCTCTCTCTCTCTCTCTCTCTATCTATCTCTCTCTCTCTCACTCTCTCTCTTTTCTCTCTCTCACTCTTTCTCTCTCTCTCTCTCTCTCTCTCACACTAGCTCTCTCTCTCACTCTCACTCTCACTCTCTCTCTCATACTCTCTCTCACTCTCTCTCTCTTTCTCTCTCTCTCTCTCTCTCACTCTCTATCTCTCTCTCACTCTCCCTCTCACTCTCTTTCTCTCACTCTCTCTCACTCTCACACTCTCTCTCTCTCACTCTCTCTCTCACTCTCTCTCTCTCTCTCACTCTCTCTCTCACTCTCTCGCTTCCCCGTTACCTGTGGGGTCTAGTTTGCCATTATGTTATTTTGAGGATGGGCGTCCCATTGATACAGTGTGTGTGTTTTTGGTTTTATTATCCTTGTGGGGACCAGACGTGGGGAAGTTTGGACATGTGGGGACAAGGAAAAAGGCTATTTTAGGCTCAGGGGTTAGGTTTAGGTGTCACGTCCTGGCCAGTATAAGGGTTAATTGTTATTGTAGTTTGGTCAGGACGTGGCAGAGGGTATTTGTTTGATGTGGTTCGGGGTGGTGTTTTGGTAGAAGGGCGTTTGATTTAGTATTTCCGGGTTTTTGGTTTATGGTCTATGTTTATGTATTTCTATGTGTAGTCTAGTGAGTGTATTTCTATGTTAGGTTAATGGGGGTTTGGGACTCTCAATTGGAGGCAGGTGCTTCTTCGTTGCCTCTGATTGAGAGTCCTATATATGGGTAATTGTTTTGTTTCTTGTTTAGCGTGAGTGAGCCTTTCAAGACTGTTCGTTGATCGTAAGTTCGTTTTGTTTGTTTGTTTGTTTGTTTGTTTGTTTGTTGTTCTGGTGTTCACTTGATTATAGTTTAAATAAACGTCAAGATGAGCATACACAGTCCTGCTGCATTTTGGTCCTCCTTTACCAGCGACAACCGTGACAGAATCTCCCACCACAAAAGGACCAAGCAGCAGAGGAAGGAGCAACAGGTGGACTGGAAAGAGCAGAGGGAATTTGAATTGGACAAACGGGAGAAATGGACATGGGAGCAAGTTATGGCCGGAGAGGGCCCATGGAAGAAATGGAGCAAAGACCGGGAATGCTACTGAGGAACACGACTGGCGATTAAACCCGAGAGGCAGCCCCAATAAAATTTTTTGGGGGGGCATATGGGTAGTTTGGCGGGGCAAGTTTGGAGCCCCAGGCCAAATCCCCGGACTGTTTCACAGAAGCCAGTTAATGGACAGGTCTCGTGCTTCGGGGTAATGAGTATTATGGCAAGGCCAAGTGTTTTTTGGCCAGTACGCGCTATACCAGCGCCCCGCATTTACCAGGGCGTAGTGGGCATTCAGCCAGAAAGGGCGATGCCAGGTTTAAGCTCGAGACCGCCAGTAAGCCTCCAAGGTCCTATATATCCTGTTCCCGCTCCACGCACTAGCCTAGAGGTGCGTGTTCCCAGTCTGGCACGTCCAGTACCAGCACCACGCACCAGGTTTCAAGTGCGTCAGCCCAGTCCGACTCGTCCTGTTCCCGCTCCCCGCATTAGCCTGGAAGTGCGTGTTCCCAGTCTGGCACGTCGAGTACCAGCACCACGCACCAGGTTTCAAGTGTGTCAGCCCAGTCCGACTTGTCCTGTTCCCGCTCCACGCACTAGCCTAGAGGTGCGTGTTCCCAGTCTGGCACGTCCAGTACCAGCACCACGCACCAGGTTTCAAGTGCGTCAGCCCAGTCCGACTCGTCCTGTTCCCGCTCCCCGCACTAGCCTGGAGGTGCGTGTTCCCAGTCTGGCACGTCGAGCACCAGCACCACGCACCAGGTTTCAAGTGCGTCAGCCCAGTCCGACTCGTCCTGTTCCCGCTCCCCACACTAGCCTGGAGGTGCGTGTTCCCAGGCTGATAACCCCAGTACCAGCACCACGCACCAGGCTTCCAGTGCGTCGGCTCAGTCAGAAGTCGCCAGAGCTGCCCGTCAGTCAGGAGTCGCCAGAGCCGCCCGTCAGTCAGGAGTCGCCAGAGGTGCCCGTCAGTCAGGAGTTGCCAGAGCCGCCCGTCAGTCAGGAGTCGCCAGAGCCGCCCGTCAGTCAGGAGTCGCCAGAGCCGCCCGTCAGTCAGGAGTCGCCAGAGCCGCCCGTCAGTCAGGAGTCGCCAGAGCCGCCCGTCAGTCAGGAGTCGCCAGAGTTGCCCGTCAGTCAGGAGTCGCCAGAGTTGCCCGTCAGTCAGGTGTCGCCAGAGTTGCCCGTCAGTCAGGAGTCGCCGGAGTGGCCCGACTGCCCGGAGATGCCGGAGTGGCCCGACTGCCCGGAGATGCCGGAGTGGCCCGACTGCCCGGAGATGCCGGAGTGGCCCGACTGCCCGGAGATGCCGGAGTGGCCCGACTGCCCGGAGATGCCGGAGTGGCCCGACTGCCCGGAGATGCCGGAGTGGCCCGACTGCCCGGAGATGCCGGAGTGGCCCGACTGCCCGGAGATGCCGGAGTGGCCCGACTGCCCGGAGATGCCGGAGTGGCCCGACTGCCCGGAGATGCCAGAGTGGCCCGACTGCCCGGAGATGCCAGAGTGACCCGACTGCCCGGAGATGCCAGAGTGGCCCGACTGCCCGGAGATGCCAGAGTGGCCCGACTGCCAGGATCAGCCAGAGTGGCCCGTCGGCCAGGATCAGCCAGAGTGGCCCGTCGGCCAGGATCAGCCAGAGTGGCCCATCTGCCCAGAGTCTGCTGATGACCAAAAATCAAGGGAGTCTAGCAGCAACCCTAAACTGAGTAAGCCTGACATTTCAGAACTTAAAGTAATTAACGGTTTAATTGATGAGTCTGCATACAGGGTGGAGAGGAGGAGGTCTGCCCATGATCCAGAGCAGGGAGAGTCTGCCTACGGTCCGAGGCTGATCGGGTCGGTCGGCACTCTGGAGGACAATAGGCCAGAGCCTGAACCACCACCTGCATAGGTGGGTTGGGGAGGGGGGGTGTAGCACAAGTGCCGTTGGTGACGGCAGCCACCCTCCCTTCCCTCCCTTTAGTTTAGGGGGATTTTTTGTTGTTGTTTGGGGTTTTTGTTATTCTTGAGGTGCTTCCGGGGTTAGCACCTTTAGGGGGGGTACTGTCACGTCCTGGCCAGTATAAGGGTTAATGGTTATTGTAGTTTGGTCAGGACGTGGCAGAGGGTATTTGTTTTATGTGGTTCGGGGTGGTGTTTTGGTAGAAGGGCGTTTGATTTAGTATTTCCGGGTTTTTGGTTTATGGTCTATGTTTATGTATTTCTATGTGTAGTCTAGTGAGTGTATTTCTATGTGTAGTCTAGTGAGTGTATTTCTATGTTAGGTTAATGGGGGTTTGGGACTCTCAATTGGAGGCAGGTGCTTCCTCGTTGCCTCTGATTGAGAGTCCTATATATGGGTAATTGTTTGGTGTAGGTTTTGTGGGAGATTGTTTCTTGTTTAGCGTTAGTGAGCCTTTCAAGACTGTTCGTTGATCGTAAGTTCGTTTTGTTATTTTGGTGTTCATTTTGAGTTAATAAAAGTTCAAGATGAACAAACACAGTCCTGCTGCATTTTGGTCCTCCTTTACCAGCGACAACCGTGACATTAGGGTTACAATTAGGGTTAGGGGGGTGAGGTTAAGGGTTAGGCTTATGGCTTAGGGAAAATAGGATTTTGAATGGGAATCAATTGTTTGGTCCCCACAAGGATAATAAAACAAATGTGTGCGTGTGTGTGTGTCTCCAGGTGTGTTATGGCTATCGGTGATATCTGAGTTCACTTACATCGGTCTATTGGGAATGGGCTTTCTGTTGATGTGGCTGGAGTTGTTGTGTTCCCATAAGGAGATACACGCTCTCAAAATCAACGCCTATGCTGCCATCTGCACCGTACTGTCAGGTAATGCCTCTACTCCTTCACTTTCTCTCTAACCTCCCTCCCTCCCTGTCTTTACTGTATCTTCCTCTGAAGCACTTCTCTTGTTCATATCCTTCTTTACACCTCCAGACTTCACCTCTTTATCTCTGTCTGCCTCCCATCCTCTAGCCAAGATGTTCAGTTAAAGAATCAATGAAACAGTAAATCAATGCTTTTCTCTCTCTCCCTCCAGGTCTGATGGGGATGGTGGCCCACATGATGTACACCACAGTGTTCCAGATGACTGTCATCGTTGGCCCTAAAGACTGGAGGCCTCAGACCTGGGACTATGGCTGGTCATTCGCGTGGGTATTCATTCACAGTCTTAGTAGTGAATAGTAGGGACCCTTCTTTCATAGCCCTCTCTCTCTAATGACCCCTCCCCCTCTCTCTGTGGCCTCTCCTCAGCCTGGCATGGATCTCCTTCAGCTGTTGTATGGGAGCTGCAGTCTTCACCCTCAACTCTTACACCAAGACCATCATTGAGCTGCGCCACAAACAGAGGCTCCGATTGGAGGAGGCCCGCGCCGCCAGCCACGCCCCTTCCTACAATAAGGTGGTCCCCGGGAGCGGGCTCTACTCTGTCAGCGGCCTATTGCAGTGCCCAGACGGGATGATTGACGTGGCGTGGGCGCCTGACGGGACCGTGATGGGGGTGGGGAACGGGGATGTACCAACTCTGGTGTTGGTAGGAGGGTGTGGGCCAGAGGGCTGTGAGGACTGTGAGAGAGAGATGGATGAGATGGAGGAGGCCATGGAGAGGGAAAGCGCTGAATCGCCCTGTTAATAAGTGATGAGGTGGGCTAAAGAGAACAGAGGAGGACTATGGGTAATGTAGTCCCTTTACAGGTACTGTATATGCACCTTGAGCTCTCAAGATGGAAAGAGTAAGACAGAGTAAGAGTGAGACAGAGAACGGGTGAGACAGAGAACGGGTGAGACAGAGAACGGGTGAGACAGAGAACGGGTGAGACAGAGAACGGGTGAGACAGAGAACGGGTGAGACAGAGAACGGGTGAGACAGCGAAAGAGTGAGACAGAGAGAGCGAGACCGAGAAAGAGTGAGACTGAGAAAGAGAAAAAGTGAGAAAGAGAAAGAGTGAGACAGAGAAAGTGGGAGGGGAATAGTTCTGACATAAGATATGAGAGATAAGGAATGCTGATATACTTCTCTTGCACTGCTTGTGGGGCAGAAGCAGAACTTGATGGACATGGGACACAGGAACTGTGTTGGCTGTAAGAGCTACAGTATCCCCTCTTTGACATTTAACAGAGATCACCTTGACATACATGGTTCGGGCTAACACTCCTCACATTGTTATTCATTAATACAATAGTGCCTAATGGTAAGGGATTGTTATACAGTATACATGTACACTACCGTTCAAAAGTTTGGGGTCACTTAAAAATGTCCTTGTTTTTGAAAGAAAAGCAATTTTTTGGTCCATTAAAATAACATCAAATTGATCAGAAATACAGTGTAGACATTGTTAATGTTGTAAATGACTATTGTAGCTGGAAACGGCAGATATTTTATGGAATATCTACATAGATGTACAGAGGCCCATTATCAGCAACCATCACTCATGTGTTCCAATGGCACGTTGTGCTAGCTAATCCAAGTTTATAATTTTAAAAGGCTAATTGATCATTAGAAAACCCTTTTGCAATTATGTTAGTACAGCTGAAAACTGTTGTTCTGATTAAAGAAGCAACAAAACTGGCCTTCTTTAGACTAGTTGAGTATCTGGAGCAACAGCATTTGTGGGTTTGATTACAGGCTCAAAATGGCCAGAAACGAAGCACTTTCTACTGAAACTCGTCAGTCTATTCTTGTTCTGAGAAATGAAGGCTATTCCATGTGAAAAATTGCCAAGAAACTGAAGATCTCGTACAACGCTGTGTACTACTCCCTTCACAGAACAGCGCAAACTGTCTCTAACCAGAATAGAAAAAGGAGTGGGAGGCCCCGGTGCACAACTGAGCAAGAGGACAAGTACATTAGAGTGTCTAGTTTGAGAAACAGACACCTCACAAGTCCTCAACTGGCAGCTTCATTAAATAGTACCCGCAAAACACCAGCCTCAACGTCAACAGTGAAGAGGCGACTCCGGGATGCTGGCCTTCTAGGCAGAGTTGCAAAGAAATAGCCATATCTCAGACTGGCCAATAAAAAGAAAAGATTAAGCTGGGCAAAAGAACACAGACACTGGACAGGAGGAACTCTGCCTAGAAGGCCAGCATCCCGGAGTCGCCTCTTCACTGTTGACATTGAGACAGGTGTTTTGCGGGTACTATTTAATGAAGTTTCCAGCTACAGTAGTAGTTTACAACATTAACAATGTCTACACTGTATTTCTGATCAATTTTATGTTATTTTAATGGACAAAAAAATTTGCTTTTCTTTCAAAAACAAGGACATTTCTAAGTGACCCCAAACTTATGAAGAGTAGTGTACGTAAATGTATCCATGTTAGAAATAGTTTTACCATAAGTATCCAATACTTTCTGACATTTGTAAATCATGCTTTTCACTTCGTCTGAATGTGTCGCATTCTGAATCTGTAAAATAAACAATAATCTCTGTGTCTATCTGAAGTGGAACTGATGTTATTCATGCAGTCTCAGCCCTCCTTCCCCCTCCTCTCCTATAGGAGACATCGACCATATCTGCATTTCTCTATCTGTCTGTGGTATCTCTACTGTAGATCTCTCTATCTGTCTGTGGTAGCTCTACTGTATATCTCTCTATCTCTCTGTGGTAGCTCTACTGTAGATCTCTCTACTTCTCTATCTCTCTGTGGGATCTCTACTGTAAATGTCTCTATTTCTCTATCTCTCTGTGCTATCTCTACTGTAGATCTCTCTGTATTTATCCATCTGTCTGTGGTATCTCTACTGTAGATATCTCTGTATTTCTCTGTCTGTGGTAGCTCTACTGTAGATCTCTCTGTATTTCTCTATCTCTCTGTGGTATCTCTACCGTATACATCTCTCTATTTCTCTATCTCTCTGTGGTATTTCTACTGTGGATATCTCTGTATTTCTCTGTCTGTGGTATCTCTACTGTAGATCTCTCTGTATTTATCCATCTGTCTGTGGTATCTCTACTATAGATCTCGCTGTATTTCTCTGTCTGTGGTATCTCTACTGTATACATCTCTGTATTCCTCTATCTCTCTGTGGTAGCTCTACTGTGGATCTCTCAATCTCTCTGTGGTATCTCTACTGTAGATATCTCTGTATTTCTCTGTCTGTGGTATCTCTACTGTAGATCTCTCTGTATTTATCCATCTGTCTGTGGTATCTCTACTGTAGATCTCGCTGTATTTCTAAATCTCTCTGTGGTATCTCTACTGTATACATCTCTGTATTCCTCTATCTCTCTGTGGTAGCTCTACTGTGGATCTCTCTATCTCCCTGTGGTATTTCTACTGTAGATATATCTGTATTTCTCAGTCTGTGGTATCTCTACTGTAGATCTCTGTATTTATCCATCTGTCTGTGGTAGCTCTACTGTAGATCTCTGTATTTCTCTATCTCTCTGGTAGCTCTACTGTGGATCGCTCTGTATTTGTCTATCTCTCTGTGGTAGCTCTACTGTATATATCTCTGTATTTCTCTATCTTTCTGTGGTAGCTCTACTGTAGACCTCTCTGTATTTCTCTATCTCTCCGTGGTAGCTCTACTGTGGATCTCTCTATCTCTCTGTGGTAGCTCTACTGTAGATCTCTCTGTATTTCTCTATCTCTCTGGTAGCTCTACTGTAGATCTCTCTGTATTTGTCTATCTCTCTGTGGTAGCTCTACTGTGGATCTATCTGTCTTTCTCAATCTGTCTGTAGTAGCTCTACTGCAGATCTCGCTGTATTTCTCTGTCAGTGTAGATGAAGGGGCAGAGACAAGTTAAAGAATAATTTTTAAGCCTTGAGACAATTGAGACATGGATTGGTTAAGTGTGCCATTCAGAGCGTGAATGGGCAAGACAAAAGATGTAAGTGCCTTTGAACGGGGGATGGTAGTAGGTGCCAGGTGCACCAGTTTGTGTCAAGAGCTGCTGGGTTTGGTCCACCACCCAAAGGACAGCCAGCCAGGCAACTTGACACAACTGTGGGAGGCATTCGAGTCAACATGAGCCAGCATCAATGTGGAGCACTTTCAAAACCTTGTCGACTCAATATTAGGGGCTGACCACCACTACGTGTGTAAAACACTGTAAATGAGCTATTAGTTCATCAATACACAAGCATAAGAGGACACAAGGCAGATAATTCCCCGGCAGCTAGACAGAGACAAATAAGAGAGAGATGGAACGAGAGATAGGGATGCAAAGATTACAGAGAATTTTCTTCTGTCTGCTTTCTGATGTTGGACAGCAGATTATGACAGTAATCCTGAGTTGGACAGAGAGAAGAAGGGAACAACTGAGGAGGGAAGGGAGGAGTAAGGAGGGAGGGGGAGGAGGATGTGGGGGACAAGAAACGGCCTTGGAAATAAATATAGGAACACGGACACAATTCTGCACGCACAGGCATGCATAATACATTATAATACACACACACACAGGCATGCATAATACATTATAATACACACACACACACAGGCATGCATAATACATTATAATACACAGGCATGCATAATACATTATAATACACACACAGGCATGCATAATACATTATAATACACACATAGCACGTATTTTCATGGTGTCAGAAAATCCGGGATTATCTGTCCATGTGTAAATATGATCAAAAACGTAAGACCCTTGTCCTTTGTGAATCACATATTTTAATACATGAAGTCACTGTTTGGACAATAGGAACCGTATAGAAACCTTACTATTCTTACTGAAAACAAACTATTTTTAGGTCACGGACTAATTTGTGGGACATCACGGACACACACACACACACACACACGCACACACGCACACATGCACACACCCACAAAATGATTTGCAATACACAGAATTTATGAGAAAAGCTTTAATCCACCATATGCAGCGTATAACTCTTTGATTAAAAACAAAAAGACAATTGCAGAATAAAAATCTAAAAGCCACCATCACGACCATGCAAATTCCTAATGGAGAAAAAGGTTTGTTATTCTACAGATTTTCAATTTCTTTTCCCAAATACCTGTGTCCGAACTGTTATCATTTATCACATTTGCACACTTCAAGTTTTCCTTCTACAGCAACACCATTTAGAGCTTCTTAGAATAATGAAATGTATAGAATGAACAATGGTTACCAAATGATCAAGTCCATGAGTATTCAGGACACTGCAAAACACTAGACCACCATAACTTTTTCACAATCATCTCACAGTACCAAAAAGCTATTGTAACCTCAATCTGATAGGAAACAGCATTTAGCAGGGATATTGTATCAATATACAAACAAATAAATCTACTCGTGCCTCAATTTTTCTATTGTGTTTATATTGCATCAAACGCTAATTACAATAACGGCCATCTACACCTTCATATTTATCACATCTACCTTCATATTTATCATATCTACCTTCATATTTATCACATCTACCTTCATAAAACAGCCTCAATCCAATAGACATACATGCATAGACAGACATGTATACTATAACCAACATAAACCCCTACTTTCTCAGAAGGTACAGTGAAGACAATTAAGACACCGCCATACAAGAGTATTTACACAGAAGAGAAAGACAGAACACTAGAATACAATGACAAAGACAGAGGATGAGAGGAAGAAATAGTGTGTGAAGGAGAAAGAGGTAAAGAAGAAGGGATGACTAGTCAGCGATGGGTTCGTAGTGGATGAGACGCATGGCGTTTTCGTTCTCGGTCACCCCCTTGATGAACTCTCCCTCTGCCAACCGGTCTGAGGGAGACAGAGAGCGAGGGAGAGAGAAATAAAGAAATAAATAAAGGGAGACAGAGAGAGAGAAAGACAGAGACAGAAGTTGTAAAAAAAAATTTGGACTCCCGAGTGGCACAGCAGTCTCTGGTTCACTACAGTCCCTGGTTCGAATCCAGGCTGTATCACATCCGGTCATGATTAGGAGTCCCATAGGGCAGCGCACAATTGGCCCAGTGTCGTCCGGGTTTGGCCGGGGTAGGCCGTCATTGTAAATAAGAATTTGTTCTTAACTGGCTTGCCTAGTTAAATAAAGGTTAATTAAATACATTTTTTTCAATAAAATAATTTTCCTCAGGGTGACTGCTGTGTACCACAGCGTACTGTATATACCATCTGTCAGTAGTTCTTCAACAGTACATACTGTATGTGTACTGTATATACCATCTGTCAGTAGTTCTTCAACAGTACATACTGTATGTGTACTGTATATACCATCTGTCAGTAGTTCTTCAACAGTACATACTGTATGTGTACTGTATATACCATCTGTCAGTAGTTCTTCAACAGTACATACTGTATGTGTACTGTATATACCATCTGTCAGTAGTTCTTCAACAGTACATACTGTACGTGTACTGTATATACCATCTGTCAGTAGTTCTTCAACAGTACATACTGTATGTGTACTGTATATACCATCTGTCAGTAGTTCTTCAACAGTACATACTGTACGTGTACTGTATATACCATCTGTCAGTAGTTCTTCAACAGTACAAACTGTATGTCTTTGCATTTGGTTCAATGAGATGAAAAATGTTCTATGGAAAAAGCCATGTTTTGGTAGGGAGAGAATCCCCAGGTGGGTGGTGTGTGTGCATGCCCTTAAACCAAAGGGCAACTCTCCTGTAAGAAATCACATGATGAACAATGTAATCTATGTAAGCTGCTGAGCAAAGAACATAATGACATAAAACCTTTCCTCTCATTACCACAACAACACAAGTCACAACAACCTACTGTGTGTGTGTGTGTGTGTGTGTGTGTGTGTGTGTGTGTGTGTGTGTGTGCGTGCGTGCGTGCGTGTGCATGCGTGCGTTTGAGTGTGCGTGCATGCATGTTTGTGTGTTTATCTCTTACCGTTGTCTGGTTTCTCAAAGAATCCCCACAGTTTGTTGGCTCTCTTCTCTGGTGTATTCTCGTCGGACGGTAATTTGGGCAGATCTTCCTTGGGGATTAGGTTAAAGATGGCCTGAGAGTGAGAGAAAGAGAGAGAAAGAGAGAGAGAGAAGAAAGAGGGGGTAGGGGAAAGAGAGAGACGAAAGAGGGGGTAGGGTGAGGGAGAGAGAAAGAGAGAGAAGAAAGAGGGGGTAGGGGGAGAGAGAGAAAGAGAGAGAAAGAGGGGGTAGGGAGAGAGAGAGAGAGAGAAGAAAGAGGGGGTAGGGAGAGAGAGAGAGCAAGAGAGAGAGAGAGAAAGAAAGAGGTGGTAGGGAGAGAGAGAGAGCAAGAGAGAGAGAGGAAGAGGTGGTAGGGAGAGAGAGAGAGAGAGAGCAAGAGAGAGAGAGAGAAAGAGGTGGTAGGGAGAGAGAGAGAGAGCAAGAGAGAGAGAGAGAGAGAGCAAGAGAGAGAGAGAGAAAGAGGTGGTAGGTGGAACAGATCAAGCAAGATTGCATAGACTTCTTTGACATAATATATCATATTTATCATATTTTTACTATATATATATATATATATATATATATATATATATATATAGTAAAAATAAAGAAAACCCCTGGAATGAGTAGGTGTTTTTTTATCAAATTGACCCCGAACCTGATCTCTGATATGACCTTTGGCCCTAGACAGGGTTCAGCCTTCTTGCTTGGTACACCCACTGGAATGCGTTTCCATGACAATAAATTTTTTACACAAACTTGTGTTCATAGATTTACACTACATGGCCAAAAGGATGTGGACATCCCTTCAAATGAGTGGATTTGGCTATTTCAGCCACACCCGTTGCTGACAGGTGTATAAAATCGAGCACACTGCCATGCAATCTCTATAGACAAACATTGCCAGTAGAATGGCCCGTACTGAAGAGCTCAGTAACTTTCACCATGGTATCATCATAGGATGCCACCTTTCCAACAGGTCAGTTCATCAAATTTCTGCCCTATAGAGCTGACCCGGTCAACTGTAAGTGCTGTTATTGTGAAGTGGAAACGTCTAGCAGCAACAAGGGCTCAGCCACACAAGCTCACAGAACGGGACCGCCTAGTGCTGAAGCACATATCGCGTAAAAATCGTCCTCAGTTGCAACACTCACTAACGAGTTCCAAACTGCCTCTGGAAGCAACGTTTGTCGGAAGCTTCATGAAATGGGTTTCTATGGCCGAGCAGCCACAAACAAGCCTAAGATCACCATGCGCAATGCCAAACGTCAGCTGGAGTGGTGCACGTGTCCACATACTTTTGGCTATGTAGTGTATTTGTATATGTCATACAGTGTCATATACTGTAGTAGTAACCGCAGCCCAAAGCTCAGTAAAGCCAAGGTAAAAAGCAGTAACTGACTTGAGTGATTGTTGTTACTGCTTTCTGTCCTTGGTTTGACAGTAACTTTTTCCAGTTACTGCAAAGATTGACCCCCCCCCCCATTTCCTCCAAAACACAACACAGTGGAGGCAGAATATTTGTCCAGGTGATAAAGCATGAAGTTACTGCTCTTTTGGTTTGCAGGGCAGGTGATGACACCTGCATAAAGGAATCACCTGCAGTATGTATTACACACATATCATGGGCTATTTGGCCAATCAAGTGCTATTTCAAAATTAGGTGAATTTGCAACGACAATCAAAATCGAATAAATCCACTGTAATAACTGATTCTAGACCTATGGTGTAAATGATCCTCTATAAAGTCAATAGTCAATCAGGGGCCATCTGAGTGTAACTTTAGAATCAGGCCTTAAAGCTGTGACCCACATAGAGACAGGAACCACTCATCTCTCACACTTAAAACACCCAGATTAACGTGGATTATCGCCAAAACCCAGGCCATAGGCCAAACACCAAGATGTCCTCCTCCTTTTCCCCCCTCCCTCCCTCCCTCCCTCCCTGGTTTAGGCTGAGTATTTCCTAAGGTTAATTTAGTGTTTTACCCGCTAGGCCTAATCCTAGATTGGGATTGGGTGAAATGATCCTAGATCTGTGCCTAAAGACAACTTTTACCAGAGGGGGGTTGGCTTGGCAGGCTAGTCACTACAACCTATATAGTACAGCCAGTTCCCCGTTGCCCTGACAACTATAATCTTGATGGAGAATAAACACATTTTGGTGCCAGTACGGTACAGTAACACTGGGGAGAGGTGGTGCTATACACGCGCATTTGCAATCTGCCAGAGACAGACAGAAAGACAGACAGAGACAGGCTCATCTCAGGGCAAAGGTACTGGACATAGTGTCCAGTACCTTTGCCCTGAGATGAGCCTGTCTCTGTCTGTCTTTCTGTCTGTCTCTGGCAGATTGCAAATGCGCGTGTATAGCACCACCTCCCCATCCCTCCCACTTTGCCCATGAGCCTGGCCTGCCCAGTCCCTGTCTCCCAGTCTAAACCCACAGCCTGGCCTGCCCGGTCCCTGTCTCTCAGTCTAAACCCACAGCCTGGCCTGCCCGGTCCCTGTCTCCCAGTCTAAACCCACAGCCTGGCCTGCCCGGTCCCTGTCTCCCAGTCTAAACCCACAGCCTGGCCTGCCCGGTCCCTGTCTCTCAGTCTAAACCCACAGCCTGGCCTGCCCGGTCCCTGTCTCTCAGTCTAAACCCACAGCCTGGCCTGCCCGGTCCCTGTCTCTCAGTCTAAACCCACAGCCTGGCCTGCCCGGTCCCTGTCTCCCAGTCTAAACCCACAGCCTGGCCTGCCCGGTCCCTGTCTCTCAGTCTAAACCCACAGCCTGGCCTGCCCGGTCCCTGTCTCTCCAGTCTAAACCCACAGCCTGGCCTGCCCGGTCCCTGTCTCCCAGTCTAAACCCACAGCCTGGCCTGCCCGGTCCCTGTCTCCAGTCTAAACCCACAGCCTGGCCTGCCCGGTCCCTGTCTCTCAGTCTAAACCCACAGCCTGGCCTGCCCGGTCCCTGTCTCTCAGTCTAAACCCACAGCCTGGCCTGCCCGGTCCCTGTCTCCCAGTCTAAACCCACAGCCTGGCCTGCCCGGTCCCTGTCTCTCAGTCTAAACCCACAGCCTGGCCTGCCCGGTCCCTGTCTCCAGTCTAAACCCACAGCCTGGCCTGCCCGGTCCCTGTCTCCCAGTCTAAACCCACAGCCTGGCCTGCCCGGTCCCTGTCTCTCAGTCTAAACCCACAGCCTGGCCTGCCCGGTCCCTGTCTCCAGTCTAAACCCACAGCCTGGCCTGCCCGGTCCCTGTCTCCCAGTCTAAACCCACAGCTTGGCCTGCCCGGTCCCTGTCTCTCAGTCTAAACCCACAGCCTGGCCTGCCCGGTCCCTGTCTCCCAGTCTAAACCCACAGCCTGGCCTGCCCGGTCCCTGTCTCTCAGTCTAAACCCACAGCCTGGCCTGCCCGGTCCCTGTCTCCCAGTCTAAACCCACAGCCTGGCCTGCCCGGTCCCTGTCTCTCAGTCTAAACCCACAGCCTGGCCTGCCCGGTCCCTGTCTCCCAGTCTAAACCCACAGCCTGGCCTGCCCGGTCCCTGTCTCTCAGTCTAAACCCACAGCCTGGCCTGCCCGGTCCCTGTCTCTCAGTCTAAACCCACAGCCTGGCCTGCCCGGTCCCTGTCTCTCAGTCTAAACCCACAGCCTGGCCGGCCCGGTCCCTGTCTCTCAGTCTAAACCCACAGCCTGGCCTGCCCGGTCCCTGTCTCTCAGTCTAAACCCACAGCCTGGCCTGCCCAGTCCCTGTCTCTCAGTCTAAACCCACAGCCTGGCCTGCCCAGTCCCTGTCTCTCAGTCTAAACCCACAGCCTGGCCTGCCCGGTCCCTGTCTCTCAGTCTAAACCCACAGCCTGGCCTGCCCAGTCCCTGTCTCCCAGTCTAAACCTAAAGATTATTGTTAATTAAGATGCTTCCTGCACAGTTCTCACAGCAACTCCTACTCTTCTACTTATCTATCTACAGTAGTGTAGTGGGATGTAAACGCAATATCTTTTTCACACTAATTTGTCTTTCGACCAAACGCATCAGATCTTTTCACAACAGATCTTTTTCAGAGCTGATTTGATTTGTCAAACAAATTAGTGAAAAAAAGATCAGAATTGGGCTGCCTGTGTAAACGCTGCCTAAGATACTAATAAATATATCCCCTTAGAACCAATGAGATAAATGACATTGAGAGTAAACTATTTTAGAATTACTATATTAAGACAAATGGTGGTCTGCCAATTCAACTAATCCTTGTTAATGGGAGTAATTGGTAAACAAAAAAATCAACTGCATACAGTGGGTTAAGTTGAGAAACCCTGTTCTAGGCAACATGGGCTGTGTTCACACAGGCTGTTTTCACACAGGCAATTATAACCTTTTTTACAGTAATTGGTCTGTTGACCAATCACATCAGATCTTTTCACGTCGGCTCTTTTTCAGAAGTGATCTGATTGGTCAACAGACCAATTAGTGGAAAAATATCAGAATTGGGCAGCCTGTCTAAACGCAGCCATAATTAGTGATGCGTGTTATTTAGTTAGTTGATTATCTACAGACTACATACTTTAGGCCCTGAATAAGCACAGAAGCATGGGGACCACAGTAAGTACAGTAGCCTACATTTTCTGGATGCTAAATCATTAATCTCGTGGATTATCAGGAAGGATTGGGTGGCTGAAATGGGCAAGAGCTCTACATTAGCTAATTGATGATTAGGACTGAGACCGAACGCAGGAAGTTGGCGGCACCTTAATTGGGGAGGACAGGCTGGTGGTAATGGCTGGAGCGGACTAGGTGGAATGGTATCAAATACATCAAACACATGATGGTTTCCATGTCTTTGATGCCATTCCATTAACTCATTTCCAGCCACCCCTACCTACATGTGCAAATTACCTTGACTCAGTACCGGTACCCCCTGTATATAGCCTTTTTATTGTTATTTTATTGTGTTACTTTTTATAATTTTATTTGGTAATTTTATTTGGCTTGTAAGTAAGCATTTCACAGTAAGGTCTACACCTGTTGTATTCGGCACATGTGACAGTTAAAGTTTGATTTGATTATTATGAGCTGTCCTCCCCTCAGCAGCCTCCAATTGGACCTACATACCGACGAAAAGAAGGTCACTTTTCACCACAGACTGACTTCTGATGATATTCAATATATAGACAGGACCTACATTTAAGAAAAGCTATATTCCCAGAAGTCCATCATTTGTTCTCCTAAAAAAAGCCTCACAAAATGTTATGGCTTGTTTTCTTTTGTCAGTTTGGAGGTGACCCACTTTTCCCATGTCACATACTGTAAATGGTAGAAAAACCTTTGTATGCCTATATCCACAATTTCCCCTTGTCCCATCTTCAAAATGATCATCACTGTCATTGATTGTTGTTGTAAGAAGGTTCTCCTACCCAGTGGTTCGGGTTTGGATATCTTCTCTTGCCCCTTAATAGTTCAAGGTTCTAATCCTTCCTTGATCACTCACCTGGCAGATGACTTCCACTTCTGTCTTGGTGATGTATCCGTTCTTGTCCACGTCGAACAGTGAGAAGGCCCACTCCAGCTTCCTTGTCGTCTTCCCACTGGAGGTCATGTGCAGTGCAATGATGTATTCCTTGAAGTCCAGAGTGCCGTCCTCGTTGGTGTCGAATGAACGGAACACATGCTGAGCGTAGGTCTTGGCTTCGCTATCGGGGAAGAAGCGCGCGTAGATCGTCTCGAACTCCTCTGGCGAGATGCGTCCAGTGGGACACTGCTTCTGGAAGTTCTCGTACCACTGGCACAACTCGTTCTCCGTGAACTTGGTGTTGAGCTTCAGGTCCTCCAGGATCTCCTTGGAAATAGCACTGCTCTTGGCATTCCCCATCTTATTAGCCTGTACTGGGATCTCTCTGTTATTGTCGAAGGCTCTCTGAAGTAGTGCCAACAAGCACAGCACAATCAGATCTCTACAATGACTGAAGTGTTACCCAGTGTACCACTAGGAACCATACATCAACAAAAGCCTTCACTATCAGGGAGAAAGAACAGAGAGGGAGGCAGAGCAAAGAGACATGACCTAGCTGTGTCAGCAGTAGAGATTATGAAGTGATGTGTTAGGGATGGACTGATGTCATTCTGATGGGTGACGTAGATAGATAGATGGAGTAGGGAAGGAGGGGGGTGGAATTAGACTGCTACCTTTGGCGACTGGGTTAATTCAGTTAATTCAGGATTTAAGGTGGCTGAGCTTTCCACTCAAATTAACTTTAGTTTCCATTTTCTCTTTTGCCAAACCGTCTCTCTTCTTGTCTGGTCTGTGTGTCGGCCAAGGTCCTGTTATCCTTAGAAATGCAATTTCTCAATAAGAGCCAAATCCTAACTTTAAATATGTGTACGTAATTCAAGCCCAATTTAATCATTGCAGGATTTACTTGAAAGTACAAGTTAGGTACGAGACGTCAAGTGAGAATTTATCTTTGCTTGGTTACCACATTACCTAGCCAGGAGAAAGACTGGATCATAGACCCAATACAGACTCTGTATAAGATTGTTAGTTGTAACAATGAGTGCTATATTCATCTGTTGAGCAAATGCTGAAGTTGTCTGAACCAGTTTCTAGTCTATTATGTAAAGCAAAAAACAAGTCTCACTGGTTTTAAGCATCATGGTGGAGGACACAAGTCTGATTGGTCACACTAGTAAATTACTATTCTCTCTTTTAAGACTATTAAAAGTAAGCGGTAGTTTATTAAGGTTTTGGGTCTGTATGTTCTAGTAAAGACACTTAAATGGGTTTAGCTAAGCAGGTCCTCCTAATTCTAAACCAGCCATCTGTACAGGCCTTTTATAGGAAGTTCAGCTGCCCCTGGCCACTTCCTTCCTTCTACCTCTCTGTCTCTGTCTCTGCCTCCTTTCCTCCTTCACCCTGTCTCTGTCCCCATTCCCTCCTTTCCCCCATCTCTGTCCCCTTCCCTCCTTCACCTCTCTGTCTCTGCCTCCTTTCCTCCTTCACCCTGTCTCTGTCCCCATTCCCTCCTTTACCTCTCTGTCTCTGCCTCCTTCCCCCCTCACCCTGTCTCTGTCCCCATTCCCTCCTTTACCCCATCTCTGTCCGCTTCCCTCCTTCACCTCTCTGTCCCTTTCCCTCCTTAATGTCTCTATCCCCTTCCCTCCTTTACCCCTCTGTCTCTGTCGTCTTTCCTCCTTCACCTCTGGCCCTTTCGTTCTCTGCTACTCCATCCTATCCATCTCCTTCCTGCTCCTGTCCGCTTCACTTGTTTTATTCTGTCCCCTCATCCTTCCCCTCTGTACCCCTTCTCTCATTCCTCTCCTCCACCTTGTCTCCTTCCCTTCCGTCCCCTCTCTGTCACTTCCACCTTGTCCCCTTCCCATTTTTGTCCCCTCTCTGTCTCCACCTTGTCTCTTTCTCTCCATCCTGCACATGCTTTTCCAGGAAGCTCAGCTCCTAGATGTTTATCCTCTCTCTGGCTTGTCTCTCATCATGCCTTTGTTTTGTCTCTACAGTAAGTGTAAACATACACTACCAGTCAAAGGTTTGGTCACCACTACTCATTCAAGGGTTTTTCTTTATTGTTAATATTTCCTACATTGTAGAATAATAGTGAAGACATCAAAACTATGAAATAACGCATATGGAATCATGTAATAACCAAAAAAGTGTTAAACATATCAAAATATATCTTAGATTTTAGATTCTTCGAAGTAGCCACACTTTCCATTCTCTCAACCAGCTACACCTGAAATGCTTTTCCAACAGTATTGAAGGAGTTCCCACATATGCTGAGCACTTGTTGGCTGCTTTTCCTTCACTCTGCGGTCCAACTCATCCCAAACCATCTCAATTGGGTTGAGGTCGGGTGATTGTGGCAGCCAGGTCATCTGATGTAGGACCCCATGACTCTCCTTATTGGTCAAATATCCCTTACACAGCCTGGAGGTGTGTTGGATCATTGTCCTTTGAAAAACAAATGATAGTCCCACTAAGCGCAAACCAGATGTAAATGCATATCGCTGAAGAATGCTGTGGTAGCCATGCTGGTTAAGTATGCCTTGAATTCTAAATAAATCACTGGCAGTGTCACCAGCAAAGCACCCCCACACCATCACACCTCCTCCTCCATGCTTCACGGTGGGAATCACACATGCAGAGATCATCCTTTCAACTACTCTGCGTCTCACATAGACACGGCAGTTGGAACCAAAAATCACAAATTTGGACTCATCAGACCAAAGGACAGATTTCCATCGGTCTAATGTCCATTAGTTGTGGCTTCTTTGCAGCAATTTGACCATGAAGGCCTGATTCACGCAGTCTCCTCTGAACAGTTCATGTTGAGATGTGTCTGTCACTTGAACTCTGTGAAGCATTTATTTGGGCTGCAATTTCTGAGGCTGGTAAATCTAATGAACTTATCCTCTGCAGCAGAGGTAACTCTGGGTCTTCCTTTCCTGTGGCGGTCCTCATGAGAGCCAGTTTCATCATAGCGCTTGATGTTTTTTTCGACTGCACCTGAAATTTTCCGGATTGACTGACATTCATGTCTTAAAGTAATGATAGACTGTCATTTCTCTTTGCTTATTTGAGCTGTTCTTGAGATAATATGGACTTGGTCTTTTATCTTCTGTATACCACCCCTACCTTGTCACAACACAACTGATTGGCTCCAACGCATTAAGAAGGAAAGAAATTCCACAAATTAACTTTCAACAAGGCACACCTGTTAATTGAAATGCATTCCAGGTGACTACTTCATGAAGCTGGTTCAGAGAATGCCAAGAGTGTGCAAAGCTGTCATCAAGGCAAAGGGTGGCTACTTTGAATAATCTCAAATATAAAATATATTTTAATTTGTTTACCACTTTTTTTGGTTACTACATTATTCGATATGTGTTATTTCATAGTTTTTGATGTCTTCACTATTATTCTAGAAAACTATTATTAAAGAAAAACCCTGGAATAAGTAGGTATGTCCAAACGTTTGACTGCTACTGTAAATCTCTTAAAATGCCCTTCCCTTCTCCCTCTTTAAGTGTTTGTTTTGACAGAAGTATTGCTGTAACACCCTGTAAGTCCCTTATGGTGCTTTTCCATTGAGACTTACCCTCACACCAGTGGACCATCAGTGTTTTATGTTAATGTCAGCTCTAGTGTTGTTGTGTTTCCATCAGAGCCCTATACTACAAATCAGGTTTGAGGAGTTATCGAGGTAACTTTGGTCAACTCTGAGTTCAACTCGGGATAACCGGTACCACGAAAGTGGCTCACCTTTTAGCCAGTTATATTTCTATGGCAACAAATCCTTCAAAACGAACCTGCTCAGGGACAGGTTAACTCCATTTCTCCTGAATGATGTGTCTGAGCTGCGAGTTGAGGACCAATTAAATCAGATTCCCTCCCACTCCCAAAGATTGCGTCATCCTCCCCTTCATTTGAGGAAGATGACTGATTAATAAAATATTTAATCCAAAGTTTTTTGTGCAAAAAAATTGTAATGTTAAAATACCTATCAAATTACACATTTAATAATGAGAGAATGCATTTGAAACTTCATGCACAGTAAAGCTTTGGTATGACAATAAAATTATTTAATCGATAGGAGTGGGGAAAAAGGTTATTGTGCATTGATGAGCACACCAAAGATGGCATTAACGATAAAATAAAGACGGCACTTCAACACGTCCATTTCACACCATAGCCTGCTGAGGTGTGGCTAAAGATAGTGGCAAGGGGACAAGACATATTCACCGTCGTAGTACGGATAAAGCCTGAGCTGGAATGTGAAGCTAACTGAGGCTGGCTAGCTTTAGAAAACCCTAGATCTACCTTGCTTCGTAGGATACCACTCAGGAGTGTGACACTTAAGACTATAATTAACAAACCCTGCATCATTCAAGACAGTTGCTTTGTGAGAAGGTGTTAAAGTTCACAGTTAGCCATTGTTATGTAAATGCAGCCAAATTTAAAGTACCCAAGGCCTTGCCTCCAAATTAGAGCAAATCCGCTGGAGCCATGGCCACAGGTGTCCCGAGCTGTGTAAGTGGAAAAATCTCAGCCTTTTAAGTAAAACACTGGGGGAAATCCTTGTTTGAAATGCGCCATTACTGTCTCTTTTCCCACTCTGGCTGTCTTTGTTTTGTCTGTGATAGGAACATGTATCCCTCTTTACTACCTCCTACCCACCTGGACCCCCCATCTACGTCTCTAAGTCTCAATTTTTCTTGTGGTAGTGTAGTTTGTCCTTCTCCTACCCCCTTTCCTCCTCACACATGTATTTGTGCCTGTACTATAAGTAATAAGGTAAGGAATTGTCAAAAAAAAATTCAAATGAACCCACACAGCCACTATGTAACAAATAGGTAATAACACAAGTCCAAATGTAGTGTTGCAAACATCATGCTCCTTCTAACCATATTCTATGCAACTTCGCCATTGGTTTACATGTCCTACCCTGACGCTTTCACAGGGTTGACAGTTTTTTTCTTAAAACAGCCATAACTCCGCTTGTGACGGGGGAATGAAAGCTTGTTTTGTGCAATAGTGAGGGGCAATTGAATGCAAGCTTCACCAAAAAAATCTATCTTATCTATGGGTAAGAGGGTTCATGTGTTATGCTCGACTCGCTTAGTTTTCCACCACAAAACACCAGAAAATGGCCAAACAGAGTAGAACCAGCTCACCTGCTTTTACACGATTTTACTATATCATGCTCAATGATTCTTTGAATAAAAAAGGAATAGTTTCACCATATTAAAACAAGTGTTACTCATTAATCACATTAAATAGATAATAATCTTCAGAAATTACTTTGTCAAATAATCAAAATAACCAGGACTTTACAACGATGGTGAAAACTTGGGGAAATGTTGGGGTTAATTGGGTTAAACTCTTCCTAGAAGTCAGGTGGGACATGCCAAAATTGGGATTTTCATTACTATTGAAATTTTTACCATAGTTTAGTTTAGTTTCAGCAGTATGTAACCCAACTGTTGAGTGTTTTATCAAAATGTACACACAATGTCACAAGAACATAAAATGCATTTGTAGAACAACCTTTTACATATTTGGGTCGGGACGACCCCGAACTGCTTCAATAATCACAAAGGTTGGTAAAATAACAGGAGATAACTTTTGTTATTTTGAGGTGGATGTGTGAGTTGACAGTGTTTGTTCCTCCTATGCCTATACTGTAGGCCATCTATAACCATCCCTCTTTCTCCTGTCCTAATTAACCCTTACATCTGATTCTTACCTGTTCCTATCTAACTCTGTCAAAAGAGGATTTTCTCTTCCCTATAAATATACCCAGTGAGCTTGTTTATTGGATTACCGTTGCCCCGCCCTGTTCCAGTCTGAGCCAATTACCATCACCCCCATCACTCAGAGAATTACTACCCCTCCCCTCCTCACAAAAACAATCCCTGGCCTCTGAGCTGTATTCTCCGAGCTTCTCCAGATAGAAGTTGCCCACAGGCCCAGTGTTAGATTCCTGACCTGGACATACCCACAGGCCCAGTGTTAGATTCCTGACCTGGACATACCCACAGGCCCAGTGTTAGATTCCTGACCTGGACATACCCACAGGCCCAGTGTTAGATTCCTGACCTGGACATACCCACAGGCCCAGTGTTAGATTCCTGACCTGGACATACCCACAGGCCCAGTGTTAGATTCCTGACCTGGACATAACCACAGGCCTAGTATTAGATTCCTGACCTGGACATACCCACAGGCCCAGTGTTAGATTCCTGACCTGGACATACCCACAGGCCCAGTGTTAGATTCCTGACCTGGACATACCCACAGGCCCAGTGTTAGATTCCTGACCTGGACATACCCACAGGCCCAGTGTTAGATTCCTGACCTGGACATACCCACAGGCCCAGTGTTAGATTCCTGACCTGGACATACCCACAGGCCCAGTGTTAGATTCCTGACCTGGACATACCCACAGGCCCAGTGTTAGATTCCTGACCTGGACATACCCACAGGCCCAGTGTTAGATTCCTGACCTGGACATACCCACAGGCCCAGTGTTAGATTCCTGACCTGGACATACCCACAGGCCCAGTGTTAGATTCCTGACCTGGACATACCCACAGGCCCAGTGTTAGATTCCTGACCTGGACATACCCACAGGCCCAGTGTTAGATTCCTGACCTGGACATACCCACAGGCCCAGTGTTAGATTCCTGACCTGGACATACCCACAGGCCCAGTGTTAGATTCCTGACCTGGACATAACCACAGGCCTAGTATTAGATTCCTGACCTGGACATACCCACAGGCCCAGTGTTAGATTCCTGACCTGGACATACCCACAGGCCCAGTGTTAGATTCCTGACCTGGACATACCCACAGGCCCAGTGTTAGATTCCTGACCTGGACATACCCACAGGCCCAGTGTTAGATTCCTGACCTGGACATACCCACAGGCCCAGTGTTAGATTCCTGACCTGGACATACCCCCAGGCCCAGTGTTAGATTCCTGACCTGGACATACCCACAGGCCCAGTGTTAGATTCCTGACCTGGACATACCCACAGGCCCAGTGTTAGATTCCTGACCTGGACATACCCACAGGCCCAGTGTGAGATTCCTGACCTGGACATACCCACAGGCCTAGTGTTAGATTCCTGACCTGGACATACCCACAGGCCCAGTGTTAGATTCCTGACCTGGACATACCCACAGGCCTAGTGTTAGATTCCTGACCTGGACATACCCACAGGCCCAGTGTTAGATTCCTGACCTGGACATACCCACAGGCCCAGTGTTAGATTCCTGACCTGGACATACCCACAGGCCCAGTGTTAGATTCCTGACCTGGACATACCCACAGGCCCAGTGTTAGATTCCTGACCTGGACATACCCACAGGCCCAGTGTTAGATTCCTGACCTGGACATACCCACAGGCCCAGTGTTAGATTCCTGACAATAACTCCAAGTTGTTCCATGTTGTTAGGCTCCTCAAAATGTAGGGCGGGGGGGGGGAAAGTCACGACGAAAAGTAAAAAAAAAAAATCTATTTACGTTCGTTCAAACATGTCAAATGTTGTTTAGCATCAATCTTTAGGGCCATTTTTAACGTGAAACATCAGTAATATTTCAACCCGACCTCTCCTGTGTCTTGAAAACCGTTTTTGAAAAATGTCTCGCCTCACATGCACGCGCAGGTGTGCACAATAATGAAGTGACGACATCCCAGGGACGTCAACTTCCCTGCATTCTAATTCGGTCTCTGTTCATCATAGACGCTTCAAACAACTTTATAAAGATCGTTGACATCTAGTGGAAGCCGTAGGAAGTGCAAAATGAATCCTTTGTCACTGTGTGATCTATTAGCAATGACTCGAAAATAGTACAGCCACAAAATTCTCATTTCCTGGTTGTATTTTTCTCAGGTTTTTGCCTGCCATATGAGTTTTGTTATACTTACAGACACCATTCAAACTGTTTTAGAAAATTCAGAGTGTTTTCTATCCAAATCTGTTAATAATATGCATATCCTAGCTTCTGAGTTGGTGTAGGAGGCAGTTAAAAATGGGCACATATTTTTTTCAAAATTCTCAATACTGCCCCCTAGCCCGTAGAGGTTAAGGCTGAAAAGTATCAGTGGCCAGGCCTTGGCCCCAACTCAGAGCAGGACCGTCGATGCCATGGACCAGTGAGACACAGGTGCCGGTCCGTGGAGATAGAATCATACAAGTCTGAGCCCTTTGGGTAAAACACTGGGGGAAATCTCAGGTGGAAACATGGCATTATTATATGTGCTTCATGGCTTCAGATCAACATTGGCACATTTCTGGGAATGTCAGAGTTTGTTCGTAAACAGTCGTACTAGCTACCGTGCCAGGAAACCCCTCTGTTACACAAGCAGTTAACTGAGTCAACGTGTGAGTACGTCTGTCTGTCTGTGGTAGGGATGTCTTCTGGTCTTCAGACAGACGGGAGCCTCATTCTGTGGCCTGGCAAGAGGATCATCCTGGGTTCTTACTGACACATATATAGGTAATACGGCTGAACCTCCGTGACCTCTCCATCTGTGTCACAGGTCTGCATTGGCCAATAATAACATTCAGGCCATTTATTTTTCCTGACCGTAGCAAACCGCAAGAAGCAGTACACTGAAAAGCATATTCCATACAGTTAAAAACAGTACTACTGTACTTATAAAGTCTCATTGACTCAGGGTCAAAATAAGCAGCTATAAACCTAAAAATATGGTGGAAAAAAGGGGTGGAAAAAAGAGTTCTGAGGCTTTTTATGAACATACTGAAATTCACCGTTGCTAATGTGATTTCTTTTCACTAGTGTAGTGCAGACAACCCCCCCCTACCAGGAGGGGTTGTCTCCGTGGCAGGCATCACCATGATAACCGGGGGCGCTGAACGTTCTTGTGGCTCCTGCATGCTAGCCTTTGGTGTTTGGGGCACTCTGATTCGCCTAAGTGTGGTTGCCGTGGGAATCTGGGACCAATCAATGCAGATCGGGGGCCAGACCTCGCACCTCCTGGGGCTGGGATTGGTGGTTCTGGCTATCAGTTTTGGGGTTGTGGGCAGTGTTGTGGGCTTTCGCTTCCTGACGAAGAGGAGGAGAGAGATAACGAGGGAGGAGAGGGAGGATGGGAAGGTGGTGCTCATAGGGGAGAGAGGGAGGAGTGTTATAAAAACTGTGACTGTGTAAAAATGAAAAAAAGAGATAGGAATATGTTTTCAAGCCATGATTATTGCACAAAGTTACACTTTAGTATTTAGTGGAAGAACAGTCATGTTTTATATGTATGTTATGAATTTGTTCCACACCATAAAAATTTACTTTGGTTGAGTAATTTTAAGATAAAATATTTGACAATCTCTGGCTCCATGTGTAAACGCCAATTCTTTCCCCTCTTGTCACATAAATAGACCTTTATCTCTCTCTCTCTTTTCCCTCTTCATCTTTCTCAATCTCTCTCTTCAGTCTGGGTGGAATGCAAGAGGAAAGGGTGACGATGAGAGATTTCCTGTGGAAAACAAAACACCATTTTCTATGTGATGCAAGTAGTTTAGAAGATTAATTTTCACATGGTCATTGCATGTCACTCTTCACTCTTTCTTGAGTCAGACAGGCCCACTGTTTGTAAAACATTGCATAACATTTCCATTATCAAATAAAATCAAAGTTTATTGGTCGCTGACACAGATTTGCAGATGTTATCGCATGTGCAGCAAAATGCTTGTGTTTCTAATTCCAACAGTGTAGTAATACCTAGCAATAATAATCCAGAATAAAAATATATATACTCTACATGATTAGAATACAGTATATACAGTACCAGTCAAAGGTTTGGACACACCTACTCATTCCAGAGTTTTACTTTATTTTTACATTGTAGACTAATAGTGAAGACATCAAAACTATGAAATAACACATATGGACTCATGTAGTAACCAAACAAGTGTTAAACAAATCAAAATATATTTTATATTTCATATTCTTCAAAGTTGCCATCTTTTGCCTTGATGACAGCTTTGCACACGATTGGCATTCTCTCAACCAGCTTCACCTGGAATGCTTTTCCAACAGTCTTGAAGAAGTTCCCACATATGCTGAGCACTTGTTAGCTGCATTTCCTTTAATCTGAGGTCCAACTCATCCCAAACAATCTCAATTGGGATGTGGTTGGGTGATTGTGGAGGCCAGGTCATCTGATGCAGCACTCCATCACTCTCCTTCTTGGTCAAATAGCCCTTACACAGCCTGGAGGTGTGTTGGGTCATTGTCCTGTTGAAAATGAAATGATAGTCCCTCTAAGCGCAAACCAGATGTGATGGCGTATCGCTGCAGAATGCTGTGGTAGCCATGCTGGTTAATTGTTCTTTGAATTCTAAATAAATCATTGACAGTGTCACCAGCAACGCACCCCCACACCATCACACCTCTATGCTTCACGGTGGGAACCACACATGCGGAGATCATCCGTTCACCTACTCTGCGTCTCACAATGACACAGCGTTTGGAACCAAAAATCTCTCATTTCCACCGGTCTAATATCCATTGCTTGTGTTTCAAGCAAGTCTCTTCTTCTTATTGGTATCCTTTACTAGTGGTTTCTTTGCAGGAATTCAACCATGAAGGCCTGATTCATGCAGTCTCCTCTGAACAGTTGTTGTTGAGATGTGTCAGTTACCTGAACTCTGTGAAGCATTTACTTGGGCTACAATATCTGAGTCTGGTAACTCTAATGAACTTATCCTCCGCAGCAGAGGTAACTCTGTGTCTTCCTTTCCTGTGGTGGTCCTCGTGAGAGCCACTTTCATCATAGCGCTTGAAGGTTTTTGCAACTGCACTTGAAGAAGTTCTCGAAATTTTCCGGATTGACCTTCATGTCTTAAAAGTAATGATTGACTGTCATTTCCCTTTGCTTATTTTAACTGTTGTTGCCATGATATGGACTTGGTATTTTACCAAATAGGGCTATCTTCTGTATACCGCCCCTACCTTGTCACAACACAACTGATTGGCTCAAACGCATTAAGGTAAGAAATTCCACAAATTAACTTTTAACAATGCACACGTTAATTGAAATGCCTTCCAGGTGACTACTTCATCAAGCTGGTTGAGAAAATGCCAATAGTGTGCAAAGCTATCATCATGGCAAAGGGTGGCAACTTTGAAGAATCTGAAATATAAAAATAATTCTCACACTTCTTTGGTTACTACATGATTCCATATGTGTTATTTCATAGTTTTGATGTCTTCCCTATTATTCTAGAATGTAGAAAACAGTAAAAATAAAGAAAAACCCTTGAATGAGTAGGTGTGTCCAAACCTTTGGCTGGTACTATATATATAAAGTGGGTAAAAGAGTATGTTAACATTATTAAAGTGACTACTGTCCAATGACTCTATGTACATAGGGCAGCAGCCTCTAAGGTGCAGGGTAGAGTACCGGGTGGTAGCCGGCTAGAACAGTGACTAAGGTTCAGGGCAGGGTGCTTGGCGGAGGCCGGCTAGTGGAGGCCGGCTAGATTATTTAACAGTGATGGCCTGGAGATAGAAGCAGTTTCTCAGTCTCTCGGTCCCAGCTTTGTGGACGGTGCAATTGCAGTACCAGGCGGTGATACAGCATGCTCCGACAGCATGCTCTCAATGGTGCATCTGTAGTTCGTGAGGGTCTAATAGGCCAAGACAAATTTCTTCAGCCTCCTGACGTTGAAGAGGCGTTGTTGCGCCTTCTTCATTACGTTGTCTGTCTGAAGGAACCATTTCAGGTTGTCTGTGATGTGCACGCCGAGGAACTTTTGACCCTATCTACTGCGGCCCCGTCGATGTGAATGGGGGCGTGCTTTCGCTGCTGTCTCCTGTAGTCTACGATCAGCTCCTTCGTTTTGTTGACGTTGAGGTTATTTTCCTGGCATAACTCCGCCAGGGCTCTCACGTCCTCCCTGTAGGCTGTCTCACTGTTGGTGGTAGTCAGGCCTACCACTGTTGTGTCATCAGAAAAATGGATGATTCATTTGGAGACGTGCGTGGCCATGCAGTCATGGGTGAACAGGCAGTACAGGTGTGGGCTGAGCACAATTTTTTTTGGTCACATACACGTGTTTAGCAGATGTTATTGCGGGTGTAGCGAAATGCTTGTGTTTCTAACTCCGAAAGCACAGTAATATCTAACAAGAATTATCTAAACATTTCACAACATATTTCCAACACACACAAATCTAAGTGAAGGAATGGGATTAAGAATATATAAATATATTGATGAGTAATGTCAGAGTGGCATTGACTAAGATACAGTAGAATAATATAGAATACAGTATATACACATGAGATGAGTAATGCAAAATCTGTAAACATTATTAAAGTGACTAGTGTTACATTTATTAAAGTGGAAAGTGATTTCAAGTCTATATATATAGGCAGCAGCCTCTAATGTGCTAGTGATGGCTATTTAACAGTCTGATGGCCTTGAGATAGAAGTTGTTTTTCAGTATCTCGGTCCCAGCTTTGATGCACCTGTACTGACCTCGCCTTCTGGATGATTGCGGGTGAACAGTTAGTGGCTCGGGTGGTTGTTGTCCTTGAAGATCTTTTTGGCCTTCCTGTGACATCAGGTGCTGTAGGTGTCCTGGAGGGCAGGTAGTTTGCCCTGGGTGATGCGTTGGGCACAACGCACCACCCTCTGGAGAGCCCTGCGGTTGCAGGCAGTGCAGTTGCCGTACCAGGTGTCACACCCTGATCTATTTCACCTGTCCTTGTGATTGTCTCCACCCCTTCCAGGTGTCGCTTATTTACCCTGTGTTCCCTGTCTCTCTGTGCCAGTTCGTCTTGTATGTTTCCAAGTCAAACAGCGTTTAACCCGTTCTCCTGCTTTTTGCATTTCTCCTTTTTCTAGTCCTTCCGGTTTTGACCTTTGCCTGTTTCTGGACTTTGTACCCACCTGCCTGACCATTCTGCCTGCCTTGACCACGAGCCTGTCTGCCACTCTGTATCTCGTGGACTCCGATCTGGTTTTGAACTTTTGTCTGTCCACGACCATTCTCTTGCCTACTCCTTTTGGATTAATAAACATTGTAAGACTCCAACCATCTGCCTACTGTGTCTGCATCTGTGTCTCGCCTTGTGGCATGATACCAGGCGGCGATACAGCCCGACAGGATGCTCTCAATTGTGCATCTGTAAAAGTTTGTGAGGGTTTTAGGTGCCAAGCCAAAAAAGGTTAAAGAGGTGCTGTTGCGCCTTCTTCACCACACTGTCTGTGTGGGTGGACCATTTCAGTTTGTCAGTGATGTGTAGGAACTTGAAGCTTTCCACCTTCTCCACTGCGGTCACGTCGATGTGGATAGAGGGGTGCTCCTTCTGCTGTTTCCTGAAGTCCACGATCATCTCCTTTGTTTTGTTGACATTGAGTGAGAGGTTATTTCTCTCCGGGAAGAAGGGCAGAGGTGTATGTTTCATGATTAACGACTCATGGTGTGATTGTGATAATATACAGGAACTCAAGTCCTTTTGTTCACCCAACCTAGTATACCTCACAATCAAATGCCGACCGTATTGTCTCCTTAGAGAATTCTCTTCGGTTATAGTCACAGCCATCTATATCCCCCCTCAAGCCGATACCACGACGGCCCTCAAAGAACTTCACTGGACTTTATGCAAACAACATATCCTGAGATAGGGCAGTGTGCAGTGCAATGGTGATTGCATCGTCCGTGGATTTGTTTGGGCGATATGCAAATTGTAGTGGGTCTAAGGTGTCAGGTAAGGTGGAGGTGATATGGTCCTTAACTAGACTATCAAAGAGCAAGAACAAGTATGTGAACCCTTTGGAATTACCTGGATTTCTACATAAATTGGTCCAAAAATGTGATCTGATCTTCCTCTAAGTCACAACAATATACAAACACAGTGTGCTTAAACTAATAACACACAAATGATTGTGTTTTTCTTGTCTATATTGAACACATCATTTAAACATTCACAGTGTAGGTTGGAAAAAGTATGCGAACCTCTAGGCTAGACTTCTCCAAAAGCTAATTGGAGTCAGGACTCAGCTAACCTGGAGTCCAATCAATGAGACGAGATTGGAGATGTTGGTTAGAGCAACCCTGCAATATAAAAAACAATCACAAGATGTGAGTTTGCTATTCACATGAAGCATTGCCTGATGTGAACAATGCCTTGAACAAAAGAGATCTCAGATTAAGAATCTTTGACTTGCATAAATCTGGAAAGGGTTACAAAAGTATCTCTAAAAGCCTTGATCTTCATCTGTCCACGGTAAGACAAATTGTCTATAAATGGAGAAAGCTCAGCACTGTTGCTACTCTCCCTAGTAGTGGCCATCCTGCAAATACGACTGCAAGAGCACAGCGCAGAATGCTCAATGAGGTTAAGAAGAATCCTAGAGAGTCAGCTAAAGACTTACAGAAATCTCTGGAACATGCTAACATCTCTTTTGACAAGTCTACGATACGTAAAACACTAAACAAGAATGGTGTTCATGGGAGGATACCACGGAAGAAGTCACTCATGTCCAAAAACATTGCTGCACGTCTGAAATTCGCAAAAGAGCACCTGGATGTTCCACAGCACTACTGGCAAAATATTCTGTGGAGAGATGAAACTAAAGTTGAGTTGTTTGGAAGGAACACACAACACTATGTGTGGAGAAAAAAAGGCACAGCACACCAACATCAAAACCTCATCCCAACTGTAAAATATGGTAGAGGGAGCATCATGGTTTGGGGCTGCTTTGCTGGCTCAGGGCCTGGACAGCTTGCTATCATCGACAGAAAAATGAATTCCCATGTTTATCAAGACATTTTGCAGGAGAATGTAAGGCTATCTGTCCGCCAATTAAAGCTCAACAGAAGTTGGGTGATACAACAGGACAATGACCCAAAACACAGAAGTAAATCAACAACAGAATGGCTTCAACAGAAGAAAATACACCTTCTGGAGTGGCCCAGTCAGAGTCCTGACCTCAACCCGATTGAGATGCTGTGGCATGACCTCGAGCGGTTCACACCAGACATCCCGAGAATATTGCTGAACTGAAACAGTTTTGTAAAGAGGAATGGTCCAAAATTCCTCCTGACCATTGTGCAGGTCTGATACACAACTACAGAAAACGTTTGGTTGAGGTTATTGCTGCCAAAGAAGGGTCAACCAGTTATCAATTCACATACATTCACATAGTTCACATACTTTTCCACCCTGCTTGTGTATTGTTGTGACTTAGATGAAGATCAGATCAAATTCTATGACCAATTTATACAGAAATCCAGGTAATTCCAAAGGGTTCACATACTTTTTCTTGCCACTGAGTGTACAAAACACTGAGTGTGCTCTTTCAGGACATAGACTGACCAGGTGAATCCAGGTGAAACCTATGACCCCTTATTGATATCACCTGTTAAATCCATTTAATGTCTCAATTGTCTCAAGGCTTAAAAATCCTTCTATAACCTGTCTCCTCCCCTTCATCTAGACTGACTGGATTGTGCATGTGTGCCATTCAGAGGGTAAACGGGCAAGACAAAAGATTGAAGTGCCTTTGAATGGGGTATGGTAGTAGGTGACACGCGCACCGGTTTAAGTGTGTCAAGAATTGCAATGCTCAACCGTTTCCTGTGTGTATCAAGAATGGTCCACCACCCAAGGGACATCCAGCCAATTTAACACAAATGTGGGAAGCATTGGAGTCAACATGGGCCAGCATCCCTGTGGAATGCTTTCAACACTTTAGAGTCCATGCCCTGATGAATTGAGGCTGTTCTGAGGGCAAAAGGGGGGCAACTCAATAGTAGGAAGATGTTCCTAATGTTTTGTACAGTCAGTGTACATACAGATAGACAGACAGGAGACAAAGACAGATGTGTTTGCCTCCATCTGCTGGAGAATGTACTGTACTCATTCTTCATGCCCTTGCTAGCAATACTCAAAACTAGTTTCATTTTCTATAGTTCATGCGAAGGCTTATGAATTGCCTAAGACTAAGACTACTGTTTCACTGACACATTTCCTTCACTTCCCCAAACCATTTGTTATTACAGTAGTCACTCATGTTATGCAAAAAGGAAAATTTTCCTGCAATTTCAGCGCATAGTCAGCAGGATTTTCTGTAAAAAACACAACTGGATCTGGTTAATATACAGAAGCCTATGGAATGACTGCGTAGAGGAAATTGGATACCTGGCCACGTTTTTGCAAACATCTGCTGGTATTCTGCATTGTTCAATTGTTCACATAGTTATACTGTACTTGATTAACCGCAGGGAAAAACAGTAAGTGAAAAAAGGGTGAAAGGTCATATTATGTGAAACGTTTAGACAGGTATTAAAGCAGGTCACCTGACAACCCTTCAACGTTCCCCTCATCACGTGTCATTGTTCAAGTTAGGAACTTTTTTTACTCACAAGACCAGCCATGTCCCGCCTCTTTTACACGGCGGTTGGACACTGAGAACAGCCTATCACTCCGATAGGCCAGAACTGGAATTCTGTCAACTGGGTCAAAATTAAACCACACCCCCTTCTTCAAACTCGCTGTAGGAGTAATTGATATCTTCTTCAAAGTAAACGACTGGAATATTACCCGTTTCAACAAATTATATACAAGTTTTGGGAACTAAAGAGACTCAAAGGTGAGTTAACATATAAAAAGACATAGTGAACGTTTTGGTTCAGTTCTCCGAACTACAGTAGGCTAAACAGTTGGTGAAATGAAATGAAGGTGATCTCGTAAAATCTATAAGGTGACTGTTGTCAGTCAATGCTTTATTTATACCGCAGACGTCATCATGTCATTGCACTTCAGGCCGGCTAGATCGAGTTGGTGTTTATTGCTTAGGCTGCATCGTCGATTATTCTTTGAACGTCCGTGTGTTCCTGTCAGTCAATATCGTGTGTGTGTGTGTGTGTGTGTGTGCGCGCGAGCGCGCGTATTTGTAGTACTACAGTACCCAGCAATACGAACGACCTATTCAGCAACAGGTGGTAAATGTTTGTACAGTCTGAATCGTTTTGGAGGACAGACTGCCTAATAATCTGACAGTTACTTTATTTTTGTTTTTATTTTATTTCACCTTTATTTAACCAGGTAGGTTAGTTGAGAACAAGTTCTAATTTACAACTGCGACCTGGCCAAGATGAAGCAAAGCAGTGCGACACAAACAACAACACAGGAGTTACACATGGAATAAACAAACATACAGTCAATAATAACAATAGAAAAAGTATATATACAATGTGTGCAAATGAGGTAGGATAAGGGAGGTAAGGCAATAAATAGACCATAGTGGCTAAATAATTACAATACAACAATTAAACACTGGAGTGATAGATGTGCACAAGATGAGTGTGCAAGTAGAGATAATAGGTTGCAAAAATAAATAACAGTATGGGTAGTTGGATGGGCTATTTACAGATGAGCTATGTACAGGTGCAGTGATCTGTGAGCTGCTCTGACAGCTGGTGCTTAAAGCTAGTGAGGGAGATATGAGACTCCAGCTTCAGTGATTTTTGCAGTTCGTTCCAGTCATTGGCAGCAGAGAACTGGAAGGAAAGGTGGCCAAATGAGGAATTCGCTTTGGGGGTGACCAGTGAAATATACCTGCTGGAGCGCATGCTACGAGTGGGTGCTGCTATGGTGACCAGTGAGCTGAGATAAGGCGGGGCTTTACCTAGCAATGACTTATAGATGACCTGGAGTCAGTGGGTTTGGCGACGAATATGAAGCGAGGGCAAGCCAACGAGAGCATACAGGTCGCAGTGGTGGGTAGTATATGGGGCTTTGGTGACAAAACGGATGGCACTGTGATAGACTGCATACAATTTGCTGAGTAGAGTGTTGGAGGCTATTTTGTTAATGACATCACCGAAGTTGAGGATCGGTAGGATAGTCAGTTTTACGAGGATATGTTTGGCAGCATGAGTAAAGGAGGCTTTGTGCCGAAATAGGAAGCCGATTCTAGATTTAATTTTGGATTGGAGATGCTTAATGTGAGTCTGGAAGGAGAGTTTACAGTCTAACCAGACACCTAGGTATTTGTAGTTGTCCACATATTCTAAGTCAGAACCGTCCAGAGTAGTGATGCTAGACAGGCGGGCAGGTGTGGGCAGCGATCGGTTGAAGAGCATGCATTTAGTTTTACTTGCATTTAAGAGCAGTTGGAGGCCACGGAAGGAGAGTTGTATGGCATTGAAGCTCATCTGAAGGTTAGTTAACACAGTGTCCAAAGAAGGGCCAGAAGTATACAGAATGGTGTCGTCTGCGTAGAGGTGGATCAGAGAATCACCACTTTAAAATAACAATGAACAAGAAATAAACCTCATCAATGATCTACATATCCAGGGACAAGGCTTGCCAGACATTGGTCTAGGTTACTTGGGATCCACTGCCTGTAGGTGTGAGGCCTAGACCAGGGTAGTGGGTACTCTCATGTGTTTTGATCCCCAGTTAAGAGCCTGGTGGTGGCAGGAGGAGGGATCTGTGAGGAGGACAGGTACGCCTGCTAGGGCAAATCAGGTTGGGAAACACGCAAAGTCGTGTGTGAGAATTAAAGGCAGTAGGCTTACTAACCGTGCATGGAGTCATTTTGCTTAGTAATGCTAAATGTTAAGTCATTCCAATTCTGTATACTGCCAGGTCACTTGTCTAAAGGCATAACCTGTTATTGGAGAGAGCAACAGACATATGTAAAAGTAGACAAGACTCGTAGTGTGAATAAAGTAACTAACTCGATACACACTGTAGCACTTCTATGTTTAGAGTTCACATTCTAGACCTCACAGTGAGAGACAGGAAACAGAACAGAAAGAGAAACAGATGATGGTGGTTTGATTGTTGTGAAGGGGTTTTTACTTCTAAAAATAGTCATGTAGTATGTACCTGCAAGCCTATATTTCCTCAAATGAAGAAAAAAACAACCTAACATTTCCACTGACATTGTAGAAATTATTCTGTTTTTTTCTCTCTCTTTCAGAATGGGCACCAACCCCCCCCCCTGCTATCAGCTACATCTACGGCTAGAGCAGAGGAAGAGGCATTAAGGGGAATAGGGGGTAATTTACTGTAGAAATGGAGGAAGGACCATGTACAGTAGAGAGCTGGAGGAAATTGGAGTAGACATGAGTGTGAGAGGTCTAGATAAACTAGGTGGGTAGGTATTTATATATGAGGTAGAAGTGTATTGACAGACACACAGTTCACATACTCATATCAGCTGAGACCCATTCGCTTATAGACAGAGAGAGAGAGAGAGATAGAGAGGGATGGAGTGTGGAGAGAGTATCCTGTGTGGGTCTGGGGAGCTGGATCTGGACCCTGACATTGTGAGTGAAGAGGCCGGGAAACTGTACTCAGAACTACAGGTAAACACACATCACATCCACCACTCAACTGCTTTCTGTTCTATCGCCCCTTTCCTGCCTCTCTTTCTCCTAGCTGGCTTTTCATTCCTCTGTCTCTTCTCCATCACCACCCACACTCATCTGATGCTACCCCCCATCCCTCCTTCCCTGCTACAGACAGTGATTGAGACCCATGGCGTAGGGGTTGTGGAGTCCCTGGTGCCCATCCTTGTATGGGTCCTGGAGGGCCTGGCCAGCTGCAGAGCCCAGCTCCGAGAGAGGGAGGAGGAGGCTGAGAGAGAGAAAGGAGAGAGAGATGAGCTGTTGGAGAGATACCAGAGTGAGAAACTACTGAGGAGAGAGAGCCAGGAGGTGAGAGGGGATGGAAGTGTTTATGGTTTATCATTTTTTTATGCTAATGTGATATGGAGTCAGGGTTTGGGGTCGATTTCTTTTCAACTCAGTCAATTCAGGATGTTGATTAAAAAGTTTCATATAGTTTAATTCATTTTAATAAATGTTTGTTTTTTGCCTTTAGCGGTATCTGGAGTTGGATGACCAGATTGAGCAGGAGCGGAGGACGATGAGGGGAAGAGAGAAAGAGAGAGAGAGGAGGGAAAAAGAACTGGAGAAAAAGGCCAGAGAGCAGGCTGACCAATGTGAGTGTCTGACTGGGTCTAGGTGTCCATTGCTTCCTCCCTCTCTCTCAATTTCAATTCAAAGGGCTTTATTGACATGGGAAACATATGTTTACATTGCCAAAGCAAGTGAAATAAATAATAAACAAAAGTGAAGTAAACAATCAGAAATGAACAGTAAACAGTACACTCACAGAAGTTTCAAAAGAATAAAGACATTTCAAATGTTCTATTATCACTGTGTACAGTGTTGTAACAATCTATCTATTTCTCTCTCTCTCTCTTTATGCTTACCCTCTTCATGTCTGTGTAGATGATTTTATATTCACTTCCTTCATTCACATCCTTTGTGTTACAAACTGAGGATGTTTGGTAAGACCATGGCAAGTAGGCTACGGCAGAATCAGACTGGGACCCTGGTCATTGAGACGTACTGTATGTGATGCTAATTGCTACTGTGTGTTGTTTCTGTGACAGTGGTGGCCTTGGAGGAACAGAGGGCTGGACTGGGCAGAGAGTTGAACACACTGAAGCACACTCACAACAAGGTCAGACGACAGCATGTTTAGACTGACGAGGTTGTTTGGGACTCAACGTCTGTGTACTCTTCTATCAGTAACAGCTGCTGTCCATCATTGGAAATGTATTTTATTATCCCCGCTGTCCTTCCCTTTTGTCCCTCTTTTTCTCTCCATTTTCACATTCTCTCACTCTCTCTCAGTTGGTGCTCAGTTATAAGGATTTGCTGGAGAGGAAAAGGGATCTAGAGAGAGAGGGATCTCCACTAAGGTTAGCCACCACTCAATTCAGTTAGTATGACTACAACAACATGGAACTGTATGCAGTCTTTACATTCTAAAGAAATCTTTCACTGTGGTACATTCATTTGATGGTTTCTGATTTTCACTGCATTATGATGTCACAACGGGCCCTGTCTGTCTTTAGTAACCATGTGCGCTCCAAGAATTCACAATCTACCCAGGGCCAGTCAGAATCCTGTGTTAGCGGGCAGGAGGTACGTTCTCTAGATTTGATAACCTCTGTTCTGTCTTGTAGCAGTAGTATTTTTCTACGGAAGTTGTCCTTACTGACTCCTCCCCTTTTCCAGCTAACTGATCAAAGGCCAGAAACACCTCCTAATTCTGTCCTGTTGGAAGAACCGGTAACCAAGGACGATAGAGGGATTGACATTGTTGTAAAGCCAGACAGAGATGCGTCCTTCATCAATGACATCATAAGCTCCACCCCTGAGCTGACAAAGTTTCATGGCCTTATGAAGGCCAGGTATGTACATTTACATTTACGTCATTTAGCAGACGCTCTTATCCAGAGCGACTTACAAATTCCTGTATGTGTGCGATTACAGTGCAAGATGAACTGCACTGACTTTATTGCATTACCATGAAAGCTTCTCTTTTACACATTCATAACCATAAACCAACTCAGCCACAACTAGTTAACTGTAAATCAGACTACTTCCCTTCACAGGACTGTCATGGTTCAGAAAGACTCTTGATGGGACATCTCCCCAACACACACTTTACAAACTGACACTCACTGCCCCCTCCCGACCTTTTCTCTATTACCCATGTTCCCTAGCACCCCGGTCCGAGCAGACGCCAAAGAGCCAATCAGAGACGAGACCAAGACCAGCATGGGGGAAGAAATTAAGGAGGTGGAGGAGAAGGAAGGAGAGGAGGAGGAGGAGAAAAAAGAGGAAGGAGCAAAGCAGGAGAAGGAGGATGATGAGGAGGAGGATATGGATAGTCTGGAATGGGAGCTAAGGAACACGGAGTCTGTGTTCTCAGAGCTGTCAGAGCTGAGTCGGGAATACATAGAGAGTGTGGACCAGGGGGCCAGTGTCAGAGGTACGGCCATTATGCAAGGGCACACCTACGCCCCCTGATTGCAGTGAAACACTGCACTGGTTGTTCACATAAGATGAAACGTATGCCCTTTGCTCTCTTAACACATACAACCTCATTTTACAGCCAGAGGAAGGCTAGGGGGAAAGAGCTGAGGCAGATGGAGGGGGTATCATAGGCAGTGCTGGGCAGTAGGCACTAGTTAGACTGGACTGAAGTGTCAATGTCATGAGAACTGGCGTGAGCAATTACAAGCTAGTTGTTCTGAAAAGGGTTGACTTAGGGTTAAGGTATGGGTTAATGCTATTTGTGGTGAGATCTGTTTGTTTTTTCTTGTCTGTGCAGGCAGCACCGACCAGTTTGAGGAGATTCTTTCTCAGTATGAGGAACTGAAACACACCCAGTAAGTCCCCGCGTTTATCCCACCGTTATTATTACCCTACTATGACTAGTCCTGTGTGACTAACTCTGTGTGTAGGGGGCTTACCATTCACTATGCCTCTGTTTCATTTAGATACGTTGACAGACTGCACATTGGGCCTGAAGTAAAACTGGGCACAATGGATCCTTTGTTTACTGTATTTACTCACTTTTCTCTCTCACTCACTCTTACATCATCTCCCTCTACCTCTTCCAGTGAGTTAGTGAATGCGGCCCGGAAAGCACTGATCTCTCGTGTGGAGGAGCTGACCAATGAGAGGTCAGCTCTTAAAGTGGAGGTGACTTCCTGCCTGGAGACTGTCACCCGATTGGAGGGAAGGATGAAGGAGATGGAGGAGGAAACCAAGAGGTACACAACTCTAGTGTCAGGTCGTTGATGGTTGGCAGAATGAGACAACAAAGGTATACAAACAATATTTGTTAATGTGGTGTGATTCATTGATGGCGTGTGTTTCTGCTTTTATGTAGACTTCGGAAAGAACTGGAAGCAAATCAATCAGATGATGATGTAAGAGGGCTTTCTTTGTGTTGTCTCTTTTATATTCTGCTAATAGATGTGTTGTAACTTTTTTTTGTTTCTCTAATGGACTTGATGTACTCTAACTAGAATGTTAATCTGTTACCCATAGTCCTCCCTGCCCATATCGCTGCGTCGGTTCTCTCGTTCGGAGATGTCCCGTGTTGTCATGGAGAAGAACCAGTATAAGGAGCGTTTGTTTGAGCTGCAGGAGGCTGTAAGACGCAGTCAGGCCATTCGGTAACCATACCTGCCTGTCTCCCCCATGGAAGTAGACTGACAGGAGGTTTCATAGTCCTGTGGAGAAGGGAATAACTCATTTCTCTCCATCTCACATCAGTCATCCCTTCTTTTCAGGGCCACCCAAGAAGAGAGGATCACGGAGAGAGAGAGGACTAGTGTGTGGAGAAGGTGAGAGCGAGGGAGTGAAGAATCAGGAAGGAAAAGACAACTTTTTAATTTGGCAATTATTCCAGTAAAGTAGTCCACAGATGCTGTTAACCACTTTCTCCACTTTAAACCTTGAACTGCTAACAGGCACACAACCACACATATTTGTCCTGGGCCTGGCTCTGACCCCTGACTTCACAACATTTAACTCAATAGCTGTTCATATTTACCTGTGGCTACACAGTCTATAGCCCAAGCACATGACCAGAGTGCCTATGGGAAAGTTATGTGTAAGAGTTATTGTATTCCTGTGAGGTGGGCAGAGTTTTTGGTCCATTGCAGTCAAATTAACCATTAACTGTCTCTCTGTCCGTTCAAGATTCAACCGTTTGTTTGGCCTGAACAAGAACCCCTTGGTTCCGTCTGCTGCTCTAGCGCTGGCCCTGCCGACGTCCCCGTCCCTCACTCACTCACCAATGGGGTCTCCACGGCAACTGGCTGTCAGTACGACTCAGACAGAGTACGTTGATATGATGATAATGGGATTACATGTCTTTGGAGCTCTTTCCAACTGCTCAGAGTGCTTTACATTGTAAGGTTTGAAGTGAACTCACCTCATCTACTACCATAGGTTACATTAGTAACTATCATAAAACAGTACATCTTTTTAAACCACTCTCTCACCCACTGACCCCTCTTCCCCTCTGTTCTTCCTCTTCCCACTTCCTTCCAGTGGTGCCTCCCCTGTTACAGCCCTGTCTCCGCGGGTCAGGAGGAGGGAGCTGTACAGAGACATCCGCTCCCATGTCTGGGGAACCCTGGGAAAACGCCAGGTTCACGGCTGGAGCATGCCGCTGTCACACACACAGGTGAACATGCATACACACACATACAGTGCCTTCAGAAAGTATTCACACCCCTTTTCCACATTTTGTTGAGTTACAAAGTGAGATTAAAATAGATTTAACTGTCATTTTTTGTCAACAATCTACAAACAATAATCTGTAATGTCAAAGTGGGAGAAAAATTATAAATAAAACACTAATCTATCTTGATTACGTAAGTATTCAACCCCTGAGTCAATAGATGTTAGAATTACCTTGGGCAGCGATTGCAGCGAGATTATAAATAGTATTTTTGGCTAAGTCTAAGAGCTTTGCACACCTGGATTGTACAATATTTGCCCATTTATTATTCTTTTAAAACTTCTTCAAGCTCTGTCAAGTTGGTTGTTGATCATTCCTAGACAGACATTTTAAAGCTTTGGCTTATTTAAGTCAAATCTGTAACTAGGCCACCCAGGAACATTCAATGTCATCTTGGTAAGCAACTCCAGTGTATATTTGGCCTTGTGTTTTAGGTTATTGTCCTGCTGAAAGGTTAATTTGTCTCCCAATGTCTGTTGGAAAGCAGACTGAACCAGGTTTTCCTCTAGGATTTTGCCTGTGCTTAGCTCTATTACATAAATGTTTTTATCCTAAAAAACTCCCTCGTCCTTGCAGATGACAATCATACCCATAACATGATGCAGCCACCACCATGCTTGAAAATATGAAGAGTGGTACTCAGTTATGTGTTGTTTTGGATTTGCCCCAAAACATAATGCTTCGTATTCAGAACAAAAAATGAATTTCTTTGCCGCATGTTTTCCAGTATTACTTTAGTGCCTTATAGCAAACAGGATGTATGTTTTACAATATTAGTTTAGTGCCTTAAAGCAAATGGGATGCATGTTTTACAGTATTACTTTAGTGCCTTATAGCAAACAGGATGCATGTTTTGGATCATTTTTATTCTGTACAGGCTTCCTCATTTCTCTCTGTCATTTAGGTTAGTATTGTGGAGTAACTACAATGTTGTTAATCCATCCTCAGTTTTCTCCTATCACAGCCAGTAAAATCACCATTGGCCTCGTGGTGAAATCCCTGAGTGGTTTCCTTCTTCTCCGGCGACTGTGTTAGGAAGGACACCTGTATCTTTGTAGTTACTGGGTGTATTGATTCACCATCCAAAGTGTAATTAATAACTTCTCCATGCTCAGAGGGATGCTCAATGCCCGCTTTTTTGTTGTTGTTGCTCCCTGGTCTTTGTGGTTGAATCGGTGCTTAAAATTCACTACTCTACTGAGGGACCTTACAGATAACTGTATGTGTGGGGTATAGAGATGGAGTAGTCATTCAAAACAGAATGCACACAGAGGGAATCCATGCAAGTTATGTGACTTGTTAAGCAACACTTTTACTCCTTAACTTATTTAGGCTTGCCATACCAAAGGGCTTGAATACATATTAACTCAAGACATTTCAGCTTTAAATGTTTTTATTTATTTGTATAATTCCACTGTGACATGGGAAATTATGTGTAGATCAGTGACACACAATCTCAACTGAATCCATTTTAAATTCAGGCAGTAACACAACTAAATGTGGAAAAAGTCAAGGGGTGTGAATACTTTCTGAAGACACTATAAGTAAACACAATATTTACTTCACAGGTGAAAATACTCACACAGACTGTGGAAGTAGACACAACCCTTAATCTGGTACATACAGTATATTGTGTGGGATTATTGCAGGATTCCTCAGATCGGACCCCTGAGCCCAAAGATGTGCCTGTCCTAGTGCAGCTCAGACTGCTGGACCAGAGAGATTCTACAGCCAAGGTAGGACATACTATTCACAAACATGTCTATACAATCAGTGCTATGGTTTTTAACCCAGACAGTCTTTTCCCAGAAGACAGTCCCTAACTTGTGTTTTCTCTCTGTAGCTAAACTGTGCTGTTGCTGTCACACCTGAGATCTCAGGCGAGACAACGGTAAGGTGGTCGTTACCGTCAAATTACTAGTTCTAGTCACAGTAACTACCACTTGCAGTACCATCTAACCACCATTTTCAGACCATGTCATGCCAATGGTTTTCTCAATGCCAAATCAACCCCTAGCTCTTACCGGCACTTCTTGTAGATCTGAGAGGTTTGATAGGTAGAATCAATATGGTAGTAGCTCCATGTCCACTGACAGGCTAGATGGAACCATGTTGTTTAGAATACTGTTTACACCCATCCTTTTAGGTCTACACAGAAATGCCTAGTGGGTAGGGGCTAGGGCAGTGTTTCCCCAGTTCGGTCCTGGGGACCCCAAGGGGTTTTGGTTTTTGCCCTAGCACCACACAGCTGATTCAAATGATCAACTCATCACTAAGCTATGATTATATGAATCCGCTGTGCAGTGCTAGGGCAAAAACCAAAACGTGCACCCCTTGGAGTCTCCAAGACCGAGTTTGGGAAACACTGGGCTAGGGGTTGAGCTGTCATTTTTCAGTAGTAGGCATCACTCCTCTCTCTTCCATCCACTCTGTCAGTGTGCTGTGTGGGTGGTCTCTGGTCCCGCCTCCAGTAGTGATGTCACAGTGATCAACCCTGCACGGTCCAATACGGTGCTGGATCAGTTCAGCCTCCCGCCCACCTCGCCCGCCCTATGCATTTGTGCTGTGCCCCCTACTGGTCAGTGCTATCTATTACTCTCTGGGTAAAAGTTACCCTTGGGCACAGATCTAGGATCAGCTTACCAATTTTAGATTTCTGTAGACTTGTTAACCATAGCCACCATCATTTCCAAATCATCACTCAACTAGTTAGTTCCATTAACAATGCTTTAAACACTGGCAATGCTATCAGCTTACCGTCTCTGTTCTGTTTCTGTGTCATCAGGTGAGACCTCAGGAACTGTGTGGATTGGAACTCAGGAAGGAAGGTGAGGTGTGGAAATCAGAACCATGCTGTTCCATGATATGTTAAACAATTGACAGTTGCTCATTCTCCCTCTCCTCTCTTTTTCTCTTTCTTCCTCCATTCCCAGTGTATTGGTCCACTCCGCGTCCACAGCTAGGAGGCGCTGTCTGCAGTCTATCTCTCTGTCTGAGGGTGTGCACTCTCTCACGTGAGTACATCTGTACCCAGTCCGATATAGACCGCGAGCCCCTACAGTTGGACACTTGGATGACTGGATCTGAAAGGATAATTGTGTACCAGTTTGAATATTGCATGTTTTGTCTTTGTTTACTTTCAACTCTAAACCTTTCAGGTATTCACAGGGTCAAGTCATTGCTGGATTTGCCAATGGGACGCTTGCATTCTTCTCACACAACCCAGGTAATTCCCCCTCTCAGGTTACTGTCAGGATCAGGTCAGGTTACTGTCAGGATCAGGTCAGGTTACTGTCAGGATCAGGTCAGGCTACTGTCAGGATCAGGTCAGGCTACTGTCAGGATCAGGTCAGGCTACTGTCAGGATCAGGTCAGGCTACTGTCAGGATCAGGTCAGGATCAGGTCAGGCTACTGTCAGGATCAGGTCAGGTTACTGTCAGGATCAGGTCAGGCTACTGTCAGGATCAGGTCAGGCTACTGTCAGGATCAGGTCAGGCTACTGTCAGGATCAGGTCAGGATCAGGTCAGGCTACTGTCAGGATCAGGTCAGGTTACTGTCAGGATCAGATTCCTGTCAGGCTACTGTCAGGATCAGGTCAGGCTACTGTCAGGATCAGGTCAGGCTACTGTCAGGATCAGGCCAGGATCAGGTCAGGTTACTGTCAGGATCAGGTCAGGTTACTGTCAGGGTCAGGTTACTGTCAGGGTCAGGTTACTGTCAGGGTCAGGTTACTGTCAGGATCAGGTCAGGTTACTGTCAGGATCAGGTCAGGTTACTGTCAGGATCAGGTCAGGTTACTGTCAGGATCAGGTCAGGTTACTGTCAGGATCAGGTCAGGTTACTGTCAGGATCAGGTTACTGTCAGGATCAGGTCAGGCTACTGTCAGGATCAGGTCAGGATCAGGTCAGGCTACTGTCAGGATCAGGTCAGGCTACTGTCAGGATCAGGTCAGGCTACTGTCAGGATCAGGTCAGGATCAGGTCAGGATCAGGTCAGGCTACTGTCAGGATCAGGTCAGGTTACTGTCAGGATCAGATTCCTGTCAGGCTACTGTCAGGATCAGGTCAGGCTACTGTCATGATCAGGCCAGGATCAGGTCAGGTTACTGTCAGGATCAGGTCAGGTTACTGTCAGGTCAGGCTACTGTCAGGATCAGGTCAGGTTACTGTCAGGTCAGGTTACTGTCAGGATCAGGTCAGGTTACTGTCAGGATCAGGTCAGGTTACTGTCAGGATCAGGTCAGGTTACTGTCAGGTCAGGTTACTGTTAGGATCAGGTCAGGTTCTTGTCAGGATCAGGTCAGGTTCTTGTCAGGATCAGGTCAGATTCTTGTCAGGATCAGGTCAGATTCTTGTCAGGCTCCTGTCAGGATCAGGTCAGGCTTCTGTCAGGATCAGGTCAGGCTACTGTCAGGCTACTGTCAGGTTCAGGTCAGGCTACTGTCAGGATCAGGTCAGGCTCCTGTCAGGATCAGGTCAGGTTCCTGTCAGGATCAGGTCAGGTTACTGTCAGGTTCCTGTCAGGATCAGGTCAGGCTACTGTCAGGATCAGGTCAGGTTACTGTCAGGTTCCTGTCAGGATCAGGTCAGGCTACTGTCAGGATCAGATCAGGATCAGATCAGGCTACTGTCAGGATCAGATCAGGTTCCTGTCCGGATCAGATCACTTTACTGTCAGGATCAGGTTACTGTCAGGATGAGGTCAGGATCAGATCAGGCTACTCTCAGGATCAGGCTACTCTCAGGATCAGGCTACTGTCAGGATCAGGTCAGGCTACTGTCAGGATCAGGTCAGGTTCCTGTCCGGATCAGATCACTTTACTGTCAGGATCAGGTTACTGTCAGGATGAGGTCAGGATCAGATCAGGCTACTCTCAGGATCAGGCTACTCTCAGGATCAGGTCAGGCTACTGTCAGGATCAGGTCAGGCTACTGTCAGGATCAGGTCAGGTTCCTGTCAGGTCAGGTTACTGTCAGGTTCAGGTCAGGTTCCTGTCAGGTCAGGCTACTGTCAGGATCAGATCGTGTTACTGTCAGGCTACTGTCAGGATCAGGCTACTCTCAGGATCAGGTCAGGCTACTGTCAGGATCAGGTCAGGCTACTGTCAGGGTCAGGTCAGGTTCCTGTCAGGTCAGGTTACTGTCAGGTTCAGGTCAGGTTCCTGTCAGGTCAGGTTACTGTCAGGATCAGGTCAGGTTACTGTCAGGATCAGGTCAGGTTCCTGTCAGGTCAGGTTACTGTCAGGTTCAGGTCAGGTTCCTGTCAGGTCAGGTTACTGTCAGGTTCAGGTCAGGTTCCTGTCAGGTCAGGTTACTGTCAGGATCAGGTCAGGTTCCTGTCAGGTCAGGTTACTGTCAGGATCAGGTCAGGTTCCTGTCAGGTCAGGTTACTGTCAGGTTCAAGTCAGGTTCCTGTCAGGTCAGGTTACTGTCAGGATCAGGTCAGGTTCAGGTCAGGTTCAGGCCAGGTTCCTGTCAGGTCAGGTTACTGTCAGGATCAGGTCAGGTTACTGTCAGGCTACTGTCAGGATCAGGTCAGGTTCCTGTCAGGTCAGGTTACTGTCAGGATCAGGTCAGGTTGCTGTCAGGTCAGGTTACTGTCAGGATCAGGTCAGGTTACTGTCAGGTTCAGGTCAGGTTCCTGTCAGGTCAGGTTACTGTCAGGTTCAGGTCAGGTTACTGTCAGGTTCAGGTCAGGTTCCTGTCAGGTCAGGTTACTGTCAGGTTCAGGTCAGGTTACTGTCAGGTTCAGGTCAGGTTCCTGTCAGGTCAGGTTACTGTCAGGTTCAGGTCAGGTTCCTGTCAGGTCAGGTTACTGTCAGGTTCAGGTCAGGTTCCTGTCAGGTTCAGGTCAGGTTCCTGTCAGGTCAGGTTACTGTCAGGTTCAGGTCAGGTTACTGTCAGGTTCAGGTCAGGTCAGGTTACTGTCAGGTTCAGGTCAGGTTCCTGTCAGGTCAGGTTACTGTCAGGTTCAGGTCAGGTTCCTGTCAGGTTCAGGTCAGGTTCCTGTCAGGTCAGGTTCCTGTCAGGTTCAGGCCAGGTTCCTGTCAGGTCAGGTTACTCTCAGGATCAGATCGTGTTACTGTCAGGCTACTGTCAGGATCAGATCAGTGCATATGAAGGAAAGGAGGGAAGAAGTGGTACCATTTAAGTTTGAGATAAACTGTATCCCTTCTAGCCAGAACCATTGTATGTCAGAATTGACTTTTCGTAGCCGGTTAGGAGAACTTACGCAGCAGGTTAAGAGAATTAGCGTTAGGATAATTAAGTTCAGTTTAAGAATAGGGTTAGCAGAATTGCAAAGAAATGACGTTAATTTGACATAAACTGTATTCCATCTATCCATGACCACATACAACCTGTGGCTCAGTTGGTAGAGCATGGTGTGTGCAACGCCAGGGTTGTGGGTTCGATTCCCACGGGGGGCCAGTACAAAAAAATAAATAATGCATGAAATGAAATGTATGCACTCACTACTCTGTCGCTCTGGATAAGAGCGTCTGCTAAATGACTAAAATGTAATTGTAAGAGACTGACGATGACTAATCACCACTATATTTGACAGGTGGATGGGATCTCCAATCACATGAGGTTTTGCCTCTGGGATCAACTCCACTGCAGCCCATTCGCTGTTGCCTAGCGAAGGGGGCGTGCTTATGGGTAGGATATTGGAATCGGGTTCATGTGGTCGATGTCGAGAATAGAAAAGTGGAGGTAAGAGTTTGACGAACCTGAAAATATTGTGTGTGAATTCAGAATGGTTTGTACTTTGTATTATTTTGTCCATATTTCCCACCTCTCTCTTTCAGCAAACTTTAACCGTCTCGGAGCGCAGTGAGCAGCAGGTGCGTTTCCTGTGTGCGGCAGGAAGTGGTGTGTGGACGTCCTGCCGGCTCGACCCTACACTCAGGCTTTTCGATTGGTCCACTGGCCGGCTCCTGCAGGATGTGGATCTGACCCCTCTGGTCACCAAAACACTGGGTAGGAGCAGGAACAGGATTCTCAGTTCATGAATCTGTTCATGTTTATATTGCTGATGTGAGCATGTAATGGCCCACATAGAAGTTAATGTTCAACTTTGAATACATTTTCTTCAATTTTGCTTCAATCCTTACCTCCTCAACCCAAAAACTGAACCTACTCTGCTTGAATGGATAAGCTCCTGACTGTTGGTCTCTCTTCTCCAGGCCCTGCCTTCTTGTCTCTCTCCCCGCTGCAGATCTCCTCCCTCACCGTCATCTCTGGCCGGCTGTGGGTGGGAACAGGAAGTGGCGCCATCTTCTCCATCCCTGTGTCTCTCAGTGAGTACTAACCTCTGGCCCCCAGAGGTCAACAACAGAATCACCTGAGAGATAATGCCCTTACACTGGTCATATGTCAGCTGTCTTCTTCTCTGCGTTCCATAGGTTCAGAGTCTGCCTCTATACCATACTGCTCTTTGGCGGCAGCACAACTGTGTTATCATGGACACCGCCAGGCTGTCAAGTTCATCATTGCTGCACCTGGTGAAAATCTTCTATCGTTGTTCATTCATTCACTGTTGTGTAACAATGCAGTTATTCTACAGCAGGGCTATTCAACTGGCGGCCCCTGGTTCTTTGATCAATTCTGAACATTAATCAAAGATCTATAAAAAAATCCCCTCCAAAATCCGACGTTCAACGTCAAAATGACAAGCACTATGGTGGTTGTCTATAATGTGGTTTCTAGTGGTTTTTTTGTGGTTTCTAGCGCCTATGTGGCATGTTGATAATTTTTTCTTCATATGAATTTGGCTCTAGTGTTTCAACAGTTTAAGCTACATGTTATGACCCCATTCGTGAAAGCTACGACTCTCAGGAACACTACATGCCTTCTGTTTCCCTCTCTGATGCGCACAAGGACTTGTTAGAAGGGAGTGGGACAAATAAATGCTCCTAATGACTGTGGGAAATTAATTCAAAGCTTCCGTCCCTCAGACTGGAATTTGGCATCACCTGATTTTACATATCTTTGTGTTCTTTATTAAGATGCTTAGTTTTCAGATTTTAAAATTACCTAATTACGTGTAAGAAGCTTTTACTAGTTAAAATGATGAGCGAGTGTTGTGACTTCCTTTTCAATGATGAGCATTTTTGGGCTGCACCTCGACTCACGTTGGTTGAGCGCCCTCCACTTCTTTCCTAATTACTTTTAGCAACATTTACTTTGAAGAAAATTGCTTTATTGGTGATGTGCGTTGCTTTTTTTATACAGTTCTTCCGAAGATTAATTGCATGTGGAAAATGTCCGTCCCCCCTAAAATTAACCAGTAGGAATGTAGTTGAATAGCCCTGTTCTACAGTATTAAATACTATGTAGTTATTACATAATTAATAGACATTGTGCTACTATGCAGTTATTGCATAGTTATTCGACAGTATTATATTGTGATACTATGCAGTTTTTACATGGTTATTAGTATTCTATATCTGTGTTCCCCAGCCTGTGGGACCAGCTCCTCTACAATAGGAGGCGGTGCTGTGACTCTAGTCTCTACCTCTCAGCTCATCCTCAGTGGAGGAGAGGGCTACATCAACTTCCGCATCGGTGAGTTGAGGATATCACGTGGTTGTCATTAGAGTGGTTGTCTGACTGACTCTGTCTCCCTCTTACCTTTCCCAGGCGACGACGCGAATGACGGCGCACCCGAAGCTGCCCCGCTGCGATCAGACCGCAGTCACATGATCATCTGGCAGAGCCCCACCCCCTCCCTGCCCAGCTCCGCCCTTTGACCACATGCAGTCTAGAATTAGACAAGGAAGGATTAGACAGAGATGTCATACAAGAGACCAGGAAGTACAAATGGGAGCCATGTTTTAATGGGCTTCATTCACTAGGAGTTCCATTTGGATATTTGTTCTAGAATCTTGGGATTAAATTAAGACATCACAGCTTAATCCTTCTTGTCTCACTCTGTTATCCAGTTGCTACCCTCATCCCCTTGACTAAACCTTTCACCTGGTTAACCCAGTCTCCTCTATGTGTGCCTTAATGTGATTTGACAATCGTTGCTGTGAGATTGGTCATTGTACAATGTTTTTTGTGAAACATGTTTCCTCATCATGGTAATCATATATGGGCAGCAGGTAGCCTAGCGGTTAAGAGCGTTGGGCCAGTAACCCAAAGATCGCTGGTTTGAAAACCTGAGCCGACTAGGTCAAAAATTGGTCTGTGCACATGAGCAAGGCGCTTAACCCTAATTGCTCCTGTAAATCGCTCTGGATAAGAGCGTGTGCTAAATGACTCAAATGTAAATATCATCATCACTGTAGCAAAGTATTTTACAGTAAGAGTCATCATCTCTGACTTTTGGTTGGTCAGTTAAGAATGGTTTGGGTTTGTTTTAACCACAAAACATGCACACTCAGTAGCATATCATTCCATGACGTTGGCACAAGGTCATTATAACCTTGTTCAAACTCGTTTACATTGATACTGAGATGTAGTGTGGAAGCTGCTGGGTTCCTAATAACTATTCTTGCATAAGACCCTGGCCTTCAGTTCCCATTGCATGCTGGGTAAATCTGCAGTGTAATTGCACTTTATTATCGTGTGTGTGTGTGTGTCTCTTTAATCTTTTGAAATTAATGGATTAATCCTATTAAAGATCCCAGAGAAATTATCTTATGTCTGCTCGTCATGACTTTGTGAAACACACATGGTTTGTTAAAACAAAAAAATTTAAGTTTTCATTTGCAGAGCGATAAGGGAGTGGAAGTCTCAAAAGATACTCAAAGTATTTTATGCAGTATTTGAAAGTGTGTTTATGTGTGTGATTCATGTCTGAAAATGTTAATCATAACTGGACTCTATGCAAGAATCTATGTATCTACTTAAATCTATGAAAAATAAACTTTGGGAAATACTTTCATAAAAGATCTGTTTTCAAATCAATATAATGTAATACTTTACACCCCAAATTTTCACAAATGCCCTATGGTAGGTTATTTTATAGTTTTAATACAATTTTATAATTTAATACAAAAACCCTATTACGATTCAAAGAAAACCACAACACATGGATTATTATGAATATAAAGACCAATTCTGTACAGATTCAAGCCTAAACAAACCAACCAAGTGAACTATGAATAGCCTCCATGCTTGATCGTTTAAAATCCTATTCAGACAGTCTGTACAATTCTGTTATCTACCAGAGGTGTTTCAGCAAAGGTCAAGTCACAATAAAAAGCAATGACCAACCGTTTTTCCATCTTGCATTTGACACTAGTGAACTAGCAGTATGTAAGTCTCTTCCACCGTGGAGGCGGTGGAACTTGGGTTAAAGAATGAGGGAGTTCTATAAAAAATGTCTCTTAAAAACTGAATCTTATTCCTGCCCCAGGTGAAGCGGGTTAGCGTTGATTACATTCGTTTTGGAATCGGGCTCCCTCCCGGTCGTGAGCCCAGTGCCCCGTTTTGGCCGACGGCGAAGTCCGCTCCAAAAAAAAGTGACAGGTTAATCACGTGGAGCAATGAGTAGGATTCTGGATTTTTACATACAAAAATGATTGCTTTTGATAAAAAGGCTTTACCTAATGAAAACTAGTTTGAAAATGTGAACATATGCTGCCTTGATGACAACATGGCCGAGCGGCGCAGATTACTGTGATTTGAGAAGGGCGCTCCTCTCAACCCCGCTTTTCCCCATTCACATCACGGGCCCTAGCCTGGTTCATTTAATAGCACTCCCCCAATGCCAACAATACCACTCCCAGACCCCCAGGCAGTTTGACTGCCAATAGTCTAATGGAGACAGTGAGGACCCTCCCTTACAACCACACCCTTCTACGCCTGACCATGAAGCATCATGAGGGGCTGCTGTGGCTCCTGGGGAGTCGTATCCTGCGGCTGAGGGAGCGGGCTAGCCGGTCCATGGCACCCATGGTTCCCCCTAGCTCCTTCCTGGAGGTCAGGCCCTCAAGGTTCCCACTGTACCACATGACCCATCCTCCCAGGGACATGAGCATTAGTAGAGCCCCAGAGTACACCAGCAGGTCCCCAAAGTCCTGTCCCTTAATCTCTAATGGGGCGAAAACCCCCACCAGCAGAGCAGACACGCCTAGCAGGTCCATTAATATGGCAAATGCCAGGGCCAGCTTACAGTGGGACAGACCATCATAGTGGTGCGCCATGGTCACTCACCTGGGGGACAGAGAGGTGGGGGAGGTGAGGTGTGTGGCACATTGACAGACATAAATCTTGTGCATTGACATTGCTCAGAGTAAAATCACAATAGAGTCACCTCTGGCAATGTTAGGGGGTTCCCTCTAGGCCTACTGGTCGAGTGGGAGGATATTGTATGAACATAAACATGACGTGTATGTTCTGTAGCTATTAAAGTACAGGTATGTATGAAATAATGTAACCATGGTCAAATAACTACAGTATGTTATTTAAATATTTACTGTGTCTGTGTATTTAGGCCTACACTTTTTTTTTTAACCTTTTCATGTAACATTGTAGGTTACTACAATACTCTTCAATGTATCTTTATTCATAGGAAAAACAGGTGCCACACCTGAGCGCTATGATTCTCCCAGCACAACCGAGACACTTTTGTGTTTCAATGCCGGTTAAAAAACAGATTTAAACACAGAAAAACATAACAGATTAATACTCACCTCATCACAGGTGCAAATGTGTTTTGATTAGTATATTTCCAATTTTTATCTCTTAAAAATGTAAGTAGAATCCACTCAAACTGTATCCTTCCGGTTCTTCACTGGCAGGTAAAAACAGTGACTCATGAGTGAATAATGTTACCTGACACCTCTCCACTCCCCCCTCACCTGAGCTTTTCTGCACTGAAGAATATCATTGGTCCCGTATCCTTTGGTCAGAGCAGCACTAAACGAAAGCAAGAAAAACCTGTCAAACAATATTTTACTTTTCAATTCTTTTCACACTGACATTTATTTTGGAACATGAAATATAATGTATATACTAAACAAAAATACAAATACAACATTCACAAATGTCAACGATTTTACTGAGTTACAGTTCATATAAGGAAATCAGTCAATTGAAATAATTGAATTAGGCTCTAATCATCTGAGACCAGCCACCCACTGGGGAGCCAGGCCCAGCCGATCAGAAATCGTTTCCCCCACATCAGCTGTCCGGGTGGCTGGTCTCAGATGATCCTGCAGGTGAAGAAGCCAGATGTGGAGTTCCTGGGCTGGCGTGGTTACATGTGGTGTGCGGTTGTGAAGAAAGTTGGACGTACTGCCAAATTCTCTAAATACGAAGTTGGAGTCAGATTATGGTAGAGATGACAATTCAATTCTCTGGCAACATCTCTGGTGGACATTCATGCAGTCAGCATGCCAATTGCACGCTTGCTCAAAACGTGAAACATCTGTTGCATTGTGTTACATGACAAAACTGCACATTTAGAGTGGCCTGCACCTGTGTAATGATCATGCTGTTTAATCAGTTTCCTGATATGCCACACCTGTCAAGTATATGGATTATCTTGGCAAAGGAGACATGCTCACCAACAGGGATGTAAACAAATTTGTCCACAACATTTTTGAGAAATAAGATTTTTGTGCTTATGGAACATTTCTGGGATGTTTTATTTCAGCTCATGAAACATGGGAGCAAAACTTTACATGTTATATTTTTGTTCAGTATATAATGTGTATTTTTATTTAATAATTAACAATTAATACAATACACAAGCGCTTTCCATTGATAAAGATATGTACTTACAGTGCGACAGGTGGGACGGGATCCTGACTACAGCAGCGCCTTTTCCTTACAAACTACATTTCGGTAAATTATAGACTCTCCCTTAGGTAACCGGAAATGACGGCAAAGGACGTAAACAAGACTTGTAAAATAAACGCTAAATTGTTATTGTTCTAGCTAGGTACGAAAGTGGACAGAATGAACGGGATTTACATATGAAATACGGTGTTATAACGACTGAATAACGGTTCGTATATCATTGATTTGTAGAGAACTCCACCAGAAAATAGTTTGTGCGTAAAAGAAGCAGCTAGCTTGCTACTAGTAAAATAGCTAGCTTCTGATTATCTAGCTAGCCTGTGTAAGATTAGCAGAGTCCTTATGGCAATGTGATGTGTAGCTAGCTAACGTGTCCATTTTTTATTATAACGCTACATTTTGCAAACTAGCATATGTCAGCGACGAACATCGTGTATAATGTGCTAATATAACTTGCTAGTACGCTGGCAAGTTTAACGTTAGACAAAGGGGAATAAAGCGATCTGTGCGAAATAAGTATGTAACTTATTCTGCATCTCAGCTGAGAACTGCCATACAGTAACTACTAGTAATTACATTTCTAGTGGCATAATTGCATCCACGAATGCTTAGTTAGCAAGCTGAAGGCAACACTTCGAAGTTATTACTAAACTGACTGCATACTGTTACATTTGCAACGAAACATCGTCAATGGGAGTTGTTTTCCGTCATTGGATGTTGTGTGCCAAATGTAATAAATGAATAAACCTGTATTGTTTCTGTACAATGAAGGGTGCACGAGATGCAGGAGGGAAATATTAATGACGCTTTGCCTACCTCCAAGAGCCACACAGGCTCCCACCCCATGCAGAGTAAGATTGTTAAACCTTCTAAAATCTGCATCATTGATATAGCTGTGTATTAACCTCTTCATGACAAAGTGATAACAGTTATTTATCCATAATAATGCCTACTGTATATTTCTCCCTCTGTAGCTCCGAAGAACGAGGATGCCTATGAAATCTCCATTCCCTTTGAGGAGAACAACTTTGAGCAGCAAGGCTTCTTCAACCAGAATGAACAGAGTTTTGACGGTTCATATCAAAGCTTTTATTTTCTACTAGATCAGAACCCATACCATAGATTAATGTAGTTGAATGACCATCTGGAAGGACAGTCCAGTGAGTCCACTCACCTGGTTTCTTCGGTGTGAATCGGTTAGGGATTAAGATTAATCCTAATATTCATTCCCTGACCCTTAACTTCCTGTGTGTGTTTCTCAGAGTCGCCCCTTCCCTCGGGCGCCCCCCCCACCAGGCAGCTCGTACCTGCTGATCACCAACCTGCGGACGCAGCTGCAGATCTCCCTGGAGAAGAACTCGTGGCTGCACAAACGCATCGAGGACCTAGAGGAGGAGAGGGACTTCCTACGTTGCCAGCTGGACCGCTTCATCTTCTCTACCAAGACCCAAGGCCATCAGAACCAGGGCCCCAGCGAGAGCCAGTACAGCAACGGTGAGCGAGGGGCATGGAGAGGTTTTGGGAAGGAGGATGGACACAACCATGATGGAGAAAGATGTTTTGTGATTAGAGAAGTTCTACCATGCTAACCACACCAGCCAGGTTGCGTGCACGAGCGTTGCTAAATAAATGTACACACGTTATTCAATAATTTCATCCCAACTGCTTGTGCACCTCAACCAGCGTCTGCTTAGCCAGGCGCTAAAATAGAACTTGGTTCTATTTTAGACGCTTGATTTGCTGCAAAACCCGCCTCTCCCATCTCATCATTGGTTTTTAGGAGCATATACCCACGTGGGTGATTGAAAGATGGAGGTCCACACCACCATTTGGTGGTGGTAATGTACCTTAAATATGGTTGCCAACCGCCATATAAAACTCCACAAAAGAAGAAGAATGAACAAACGTCCCCTTTTTGTCTGTGGATTAATTATCAGAGTAGAGAACACACGATTTTGTTTGACTCAACATGGGTAAAAAAAATTATAAAAAGAACCAGCAAAAAAAGGACCATATGCATTTCAGGTAAAATAACAACCCAATGTTTATTTTCTAGGACAAATTAGCTAGCAACAGCAAGCTAGCTAAATGTCCATGAAAGTTTCATGTGTGTTTCGACCTGTCCCCAAATTAATATAGTTGGTCCACAGTTGGTTTTGGTATTTTAACCTGCATGTCAAGACAACATACTTTTTACAGGCATAGATTTATTCTCGGGAACCGTTGTTATTCCTCCTGCAGGCTATGACTCTAGACGTTTTGAATGGAAGCCGAGGAGAGAGGGGGAGCGGCCAGCTGGTAAGGACTGCTTTATGACCTCACTAGTCCCTTGTTGTTCATGATACATGTATCTAGATCCAGAGCATATTCTATACATTCTCATCACCTCTCAGCACTACTGGCCTCAGTTCACTGATTACCCTCATTGATCTTCTCCTTTTCCGTTCGTTAACCCTTTCAGAGCAGAAGTCTGAGCCACAGCGTTTCACATCTCGTCAGATATTACAGCGAAGACCATCCCCCACTGCCATGGCCCCACCCAAAAACCACACTTCCAGCACGATAGCCAATCAGATGGCCGCGATGAGCTCCATGTTCAGCTCCGGGGCCTCCCAGACCCTCTTGCAGGGGCACAGCAGTGGCAGTAGCGGCACTAACAGAGCCACCATGAGTGACATGAATGCACACGGGAGCGTAGGGCCAGGTAATGCGATCCAGACTAGAGGTTGACATATGAACAGGACTCTTGCAGGTGCCAAAGGATTCTGGCAGGAATGGGAGAGCCCTCCCGAGTAGTGCAGTGGTCTAAGGCCCTGCATCGCTGTGCCACTAGAGATTCTGGGTTCGAGTCCAGGCTCTGGCGCAGCCGGCCGCGACCGAGAGACCCATGGTTTGGCGCACAATTGGCCCAGCGTTGTCCGGGTTAGGGGAGGGTTTCGCCAGCAGGGATGTCCTTGCTTATGTATATTTGAGCAATTCCATTTACTTTTGATTCTTAAGTATATTTAAACCAAATACTTTTAGACTTTTACTCAAGTAGTATTTTACTGGGTGACTTTTACTTGAGTCATTTTCTAATAAGGTATCTTTACTTTTACACAAGTATGACAATTGGGTACTTTTTCCACCACTAATAGTCTAGCACCTCTAGTCTATCACCTCTATCAGCTCTAGTCTATCACCTCTATCACCTCTAGTTTAGCACCTCTATCACCTCTAGTCTATCACCTCTAGTCTAGCACTTCTATCACCTCTAGTCTAGCACCTCTAGTCTAGCACCTCTATCACCTCTAGTCTATCAGCTCTAGTCTATCACCTCTATCACCTCTAGTTTAGCACCTCTATCACCTCTAGTCTAGCACTTCTATCACCTCTAGTCTAGCACCTCTTGTCTAGCACCTCTAGCACCTCTAGTCTAGCACCTCTTATCACCTCTAGTCTATCAGCTCTAGTCTATCACCTCTATCACCTCTAGTTTAGCACCTCTATCACCTCTAGTCTATCACCTCTAGTCTAGCACCTCTAGTCTAGCACCTCTAACACCTCTAGTCTAGCACCTCTAGCACCTCTAGTCTAGCACCTATAACACCTCTAGTCTAGCACCTGTAGCACCTCTAGTCTAGCACCTCTAGCACCTTTAGTCTAGCACGTCTATCACCTCTAGTCTATCACCTCTATCACCTCTAGTCTATCACCTCTAGTCTATCACCTCTAGTCTAGCACCTCCAGTTTAGCACCTCTATCACCTCTAGTCTAGCACGTCTATCACCTCTAGTCTATCACCTCTATCACCTCTAGTCTAGCACCTCTAGTCTAACACCTCTAGTCTAGCACCTATAGCACCTCTAGTCTAGCACCTCTAGTCTAGCACGTCTATCACCTCTAGTCTATCACCTCTATCACCTCTAGTCTATCACCTCTAGTCTAGCACCTCTAGCACCTCTAGTTTAGCACCTCTATCACCTCTAGTCTATCACCTCTAGTCTAGCACCTCTATCACCTCTAGTTTAGCACCTCTATCACCTCTAGTCTATCACCTCTAGTCTAACACCTCTAGTCTAGCACCTCTAGCACCTCTAGTCTAGCACCTATAACACCTCTAGTCTAGCACCTGTAGCACCTCTAGTCTAGCACCTCTAGCACCTCTAGTCTAGCACGTCTATCACCTCTAGTCTATCACCTCTATCACCTCTAGTCTATCACCTCTAGTCTATCACCTCTAGTCTAGCACCTCCAGTTTAGCACCTCTATCACCTCTAGTCTATCACCTCTAGTCTAGCACCTCTAGTCTAACACCTCTAGTCTAGCACCTCTAGCACCTCTAGTCTAGCACCTCTAGTCTAGCACGTCTATCACCTCTAGTCTATCACCTCTATCACCTCTAGTCTATCACCTCTAGTCTAGCACCTCTAGCACCTCTAGTTTAGCACCTCTATCACCTCTAGTCTATCACCTCTAGTCTAGCACCTCTAGTCTAACACCTCTAGTCTATCACCTCTAGCACCTCTAGTCTAGCACCTCTAGCACCTCTAGTCTAGCACCTCTAGCACCTCTAGTCTAGCACGTCTATCACCTCTAGTCTATCACCTCTATCACCTCTAGTCTATCAGCTCTAGTCTATCACCTCTAGTCTAGCACTTCTATCACCTGTAGTCTAGCACCTCTTGTCTAGCACCTCTAGCACCTCTAGTCTAGCACCTCTATCACCTTTAGTCTATCAGCTCTAGTCTATCAACTCTATCACCTCTATTTTAGCACCTCTATCACCTCTAGTCTATCACTTCTAGTCTAGCACCTCTAACACTCTAGTCTAGCACCTCTATCACCTCTAGTCTATCACCTCTATCACCTCTAGTCTATCACCTCTATCATCTCTAGTCTAGCACCTCTAGTCTAGCACCTCTATCACCTCTAGTCTATCACCTCTAGTCTATCACCTCTATCACCTCTATCACCTCTAGTCTATCACCTCTAGTCTAGCACCTCTAGTCTAGCACCTCTATCACCTCTAGTCTATCACCTCTATCATCTCTAGTCTAGCACCTCTAGTCTAGCACCTCTAGTCTATCAGCTCTAGTCTAGTACCTCTATCACCTCTAGTCTAGCACCTCTATCACCTCTAGTCTAGCACCTCTAGTCTAGCACCTCTAGTCTAGCAGCTCTAGTCTAGCACCTCTAGTCTAGCATCTCTATCACCTCTAGTCTAGCACCTATATCACCTCTAGTCTAGCACCCCTATCAGCTCTAGTCTAGCACCTCAAGTCTAGCACCTCTAGTCTAGCACCCCTATCAGCTCTAGTCTAGCATCTCTATCAGCTCTAGTCTAGCACCTCTATCACCTCTAGTCTATCACCTCTAGTCTAGCACCTCTAGTCTAGCACCTCTAACACCTCTAGTCTAGCACCTCTAGCACCTCTAGTCTAGCACCTATAACACCTCTAGTCTAGCACCTGTAGCACCTCTAGTCTAGCACCTCTAGCATCTCTAGTCTAGCACGTCTATCACCTCTAGTCTATCACCTCTATCACCTGTAGTCTATCACCTCTAGTCTAGCACCTCTAGTCTAGCACCTCTAACACCTCTAGTCTAGCACCTCTAGCACCTCAAGTCTAGCACCTCTAACACCTCTAGTCTAGCACCTCTAGTTTAGCACCTCTATCACCTCTAGTCTATCATCTCTAGTCTAGCACCTCTAGTCTAGCACCTCTAACAGCTTTAGTCTAGCACCTCTTGCACCTCTAGTCTAGCACCTCTAGCACCACTAGTCTAGCACGTCTATCGCCTCTAGTCTATCACCTCTATCACCTCTAGTCTATTAGCTCTAGTCTATCACCTCAAGTCTAGCACTTCTATCACCTGTAGGCACCTCTTGTCTAGCACCTCTAGTCTAGCACCTCTATCACCTTTAGTCTATCAGCTCTAGTCTATCACCTCTATCACCTCTAGTTTGCACCTCTATCACCTCTAGTCTATCACCTCTAGTCTAGCACCTCTAGTCTAGCACCTCTAACACTCTAGTCTAGCACATCTAGCACCTCTAGTCTAGCACGTCTATCATCTCTAGTCTATCACCTCTATCACCTCTAGTCTATCACCTCTATCATCTCTAGTCTACCACCTCTAACACCTCTAGTCTAGCACCTCTAGTCTAGCACCTCTATCACCTCTAGTCTATCACCTCTATCATCTCTAGTCTAGCACCTCTAGTCTAGCACCTCTATCACCTCTAGTCTATCACCTCTATCATCTCTAGTCTAGCACCTCTAGTCTAGCACCTCTAGTCTATCAGCTCTAGTCTAGTACCTCTATCACCTCTAGTCTAGCACCTCTATCACCTCTAGTCTAGCACCTCTAGTCTAGCACCTCTAGTCTAGCAGCTCTAGTCTAGCACCTCTAGTCTAGCATCTCTATCACCTCTAGTCTAGCACCTATATCACCTCTAGTCTAGCACCCCTATCAGCTCTAGTCTAGCACCTCAAGTCTAGCACCTCTAGTCTAGCACCCCTATCAGCTCTAGTCTAGCATCTCTATCACCTCTAGTCTAGCACCTCTATCATCTCTAGTCTAGCACCTCTATCATCTCTAGTCTAGCATCTCTATCAGCTCTAGTCTAGCACCTCTATCACCTCTAGTCTATCACCTCTAGTCTAGCACCTCTAGTCTAGCACCTCTAGCACCTCTAGTCTAGCACCCTATAACACCTCTAGTCTAGCACCTGTAGCACCTCTAGTCTAGCACCTCTAGCACCTCTAGCACCTCTAGTCTAGCACGTCTATCACCTCTAGTCTATCACCTCTATCACCTCTAGTCTAGCACCTCTAGTCTAGCACCTCTAACACCTCTAGTCTAGCACCTCTAGCACCTCTAGTCTAGCACCTCTAGTTTAGCACCTCTATCACCTCTAGTCTATCACCTCTAGTCTAGCACCTCTAGTCTAACACCTCTAGTCTAGCACCTCTAGCACCTCTAGTCTAGCACCTCTAGTCTAGCACGTCTATCACCTCTAGTCTATCACCTCTAGTTTAGCACCTCTATCACCTCTAGTCTATCACCTCTAGTCTAGCACCTCTAGTCTAGCACCTCTAACACTCTAGTCTAGCACCTCTATCACCTCTAGTCTAGCACGTCTATCACCTCTAGTCTATCACCTCTATCACCTCTAGTCTATCACCTCTATCATCTCTAGTCTAGCACCTCTAACACCTCTAGTCTAGCACCTCTATCACCTCTAGTCTATCACCTCTATCACCTCTAGTCTAGCACCTCTAGTCTAGCACCTCTATCACCTCTAGTCTAGCACCTCTAGTCTATCACCTCTATCATCTCTAGTCTAGCACCTCTAGTCTAGCACCTCTAGTCTAGCACCTCTCGTCTATCAGCTCTAGTCTAGCACCTCTATCACCTCTAGTCTAGCACCTCTAGTCTAGCACCTCTAGTCTAGCAGCTCTAGTCTAGCACCTCTAGTCTAGCACCTATATCACCTCTAGTCTAGCACCCCTATCAGCTCTAGTCTAGCACCTCAAGTCTAGCACCTCTAGTCTAGCACCCCTATCAGCTCTAGTCTAGCATCTCTATCACCTCTAGTCTAGCACCTCTATCACCTCTAGTCTAGCATCTATATCAGCTCTAGTCTAGCACCTCTATCACCTCTAGTCTATCACCCCTATCAGCTCTAGTCTAGCACCTCTATCAGTTCTAGTCTAGCACCTCTATCACCTCTAGTCTAGCACCTCTATCATCTCTAGTCTAGCACCTCTAGTCTAGCACCTCTATCACCTCTAGTCTATCACCTCTATCATCTCTAGTCTACCACCTCTAACACCTCTAGTCTAGCATCTCTAGTCTAGCACCTCTATCACCTCTAGTCTATCACCTCTATCATCTCTAGTCTAGCACCTCTAGTCTAGCACCTCTATCACCTCTAGTCTATCACCTCTATCATCTCTAGTCTAGCACCTCTAGTCTAGCACCTCTAGTCTATCAGCTCTAGTCTAGTACCTCTATCACCTCTAGTCTAGCACCTCTATCACCTCTAGTCTAGCACCTCTAGTCTAGCACCTCTAGTCTAGCAGCTCTAGTCTAGCACCTCTAGTCTAGCATCTCTATCACCTCTAGTCTAGCACCTATATCACCTCTAGTCTAGCACCCCTATCAGCTCTAGTCTAGCACCTCAAGTCTAGCACCTCTAGTCTAGCACCCCTATCAGCTCTAGTCTAGCATCTCTATCACCTCTAGTCTAGCACCTCTATCATCTCTAGTCTAGCATCTCTATCAGCTCTAGTCTAGCACCTCTATCACCTCTAGTCTATCACCTCTAGTCTATCACCTCTAGTCTATCACCTCTAGTCTAGCACCTCTAACACCTCTAGTCTAGCACCTCTAGCACCTCTAGTCTAGCACCCTATAACACCTCTAGTCTAGCACCTGTAGCACCTCTAGTCTAGCACCTCTAGTCTAGCACGTCTATCACCTCTAGTCTATCACCTCTATCACCTCTAGTCTAGCACCTCTAGTCTAGCACCTCTAACACCTCTAGTCTAGCACCTCTAGCACCTCTAGTCTAGCAACTCTAACACCTCTAGTCTTGCACCTCTAGTTTAGCACCTCTATCACCTCTAGTCTATCACCTCTAGTCTAGCACCTCTAGTCTAACACCTCTAGTCTAGCACCTCTAGTCTAGCACCTCTAGTCTAGCACGTCTATCACCTCTAGTCTATCACCTCTAGTCTATCACCTCTAGTCTAGCACCTCTAGTCTAACACCTCTAGTCTAGCACCTCTAGCACCTCTAGTCTAGCACCTCTAGTCTAGCACGTCTATCACCTCTAGTCTATCACCTCTAGTTTAGCACCTCTATCACCTCTAGTCTATCACCTCTAGTCTAGCACCTCTAGTCTAGCACCTCTAACACTCTAGTCTAGCACCTCTATCACCTCTAGTCTAGCACGTCTATCACCTCTAGTCTATCACCTCTATCACCTCTAGTCTATCACCTCTATCATCTCTAGTCTAGCACCTCTAACACCTCTAGTTTAGCACCTCTAGTCTAGCACCTCTATCACCTCTAGTCTATCACCTCTATCACCTCTAGTCTAGCACCTCTAGTCTAGCACCTCTATCACCTCTAGTCTAGCACCTCTAGTCTATCACCTCTATCATCTCTAGTCTAGCACCTCTAGTCTAGCACCTCTAGTCTAGCACCTCTCGTCTATCAGCTCTAGTCTAGCACCTCTATCACCTCTAGTCTAGCACCTCTAGTCTAGCACCTCTAGTCTAGCAGCTCTAGTCTAGCACCTCTAGTCTAGCACCTATATCACCTCTAGTCTAGCACCCCTATCAGCTCTAGTCTAGCACCTCAAGTCTAGCACCTCTAGTCTAGCACCCCTATCAGCTCTAGTCTAGCATCTCTATCACCTCTAGTCTAGCACCTCTATCACCTCTAGTCTAGCATCTCTATCAGCTCTAGTCTAGCACCTCTATCACCTCTAGTCTATCACCCCTATCAGCTCTAGTCTAGCACCTCTATCAGTTCTAGTCTAGCACCTCTATCACCTCTAGTCTATCACCTCTATCATCTCTAGTCTAGCACCTCTAGTCTAGCACCTCTATCACCTCTAGTCTATCACCTCTATCATCTCTAGTCTACCACCTCTAACACCTCTAGTCTAGCACCTCTAGTCTAGCACCTCTATCACCTCTAGTCTATCACCTCTATCATCTCTAGTCTAGCACCTCTAGTCTAGCACCTCTATCACCTCTAGTCTATCACCTCTATCATCTCTAGTCTAGCACCTCTAGTCTAGCACCTCTAGTCTATCAGCTCTAGTCTAGTACCTCTATCACCTCTAGTCTAGTACCTCTATCACCTCTAGTCTAGCACCTCTAGTCTAGCACCTCTAGTCTAGCAGCTCTAGTCTAGCACCTCTAGTCTAGCATCTCTATCACCTCTAGTCTAGCACCTATATCACCTCTAGTCTAGCACCCCTATCAGCTCTAGTCTAGCACCTCAAGTCTAGCACCTCTAGTCTAGCACCCCTATCAGCTCTAGTCTAGCATCTCTATCACCTCTAGTCTAGCACCTCTATCATCTCTAGTCTAGCATCTCTATCAGCTCTAGTCTAGCACCTCTATCACCTCTAGTCTATCACCTCTAGTCTATCACCTCTAGTCTAGCACCTCTAGTCTAGCACCTCTAACACCTCTAGTCTAGCACCTCTAGCACCTCTAGTCTAGCACCCTATAACACCTCTAGTCTAGCACCTGTAGCACCTCTAGTCTAGCACCTCTAGCACCTCTAGTCTAGCACGTCTATCACCTCTAGTCTATCACCTCTATCACCTCTAGTCTAGCACCTCTAGTCTAGCACCTCTAACACCTCTAGTCTAGCACCTCTAGCACCTCTAGTCTAGCAACTCTAACACCTCTAGTCTAGCACCTCTAGTCTAGCAGCTCTAGTCTAGCACCTCTAGTCTAGCACCTATATCACCTCTAGTCTAGCACCCCTATCAGCTCTAGTCTAGCACCTCAAGTCTAGCACCTCTAGTCTAGCACCCCTATCAGCTCTAGTCTAGCATCTCTATCACCTCTAGTCTAGCACCTCTATCACCTCTAGTCTAGCATCTATATCAGCTCTAGTCTAGCACCTCTATCACCTCTAGTCTATCACCCCTATCAGCTCTAGTCTAGCACCTCTATCAGTTCTAGTCTAGCACCTCTATCACCTCTAGTCTATCACCTCTATCATCTCTAGTCTAGCACCTCTAGTCTAGCACCTCTATCACCTCTAGTCTATCACCTCTATCATCTCTAGTCTACCACCTCTAACACCTCTAGTCTAGCATCTCTAGTCTAGCACCTCTATCACCTCTAGTCTATCACCTCTATCATCTCTAGTCTAGCACCTCTAGTCTAGCACCTCTATCACCTCTAGTCTATCACCTCTATCATCTCTAGTCTAGCACCTCTAGTCTAGCACCTCTAGTCTATCAGCTCTAGTCTAGTACCTCTATCACCTCTAGTCTAGCACCTCTATCACCTCTAGTCTAGCACCTCTAGTCTAGCACCTCTAGTCTAGCAGCTCTAGTCTAGCACCTCTAGTCTAGCATCTCTATCACCTCTAGTCTAGCACCTCTATCACCTCTAGTCTAGCACCCCTATCAGCTCTAGTCTAGCACCTCAAGTCTAGCACCTCTAGTCTAGCACCCCTATCAGCTCTAGTCTAGCATCTCTATCACCTCTAGTCTAGCACCTCTATCATCTCTAGTCTAGCATCTCTATCAGCTCTAGTCTAGCACCTCTATCACCTCTAGTCTATCACCTCTAGTCTATCACCTCTAGTCTAGCACCTCTAGTCTAGCACCTCTAACACCTCTAGTCTAGCACCTCTAGCACCTCTAGTCTAGCACCCTATAACACCTCTAGTCTAGCACCTGTAGCACCTCTAGTCTAGCACCTCTAGTCTAGCACGTCTATCACCTCTAGTCTATCACCTCTATCACCTCTAGTCTAGCACCTCTAGTCTAGCACCTCTAACACCTCTAGTCTAGCACCTCTAGCACCTCTAGTCTAGCAACTCTAACACCTCTAGTCTTGCACCTCTAGTTTAGCACCTCTATCACCTCTAGTCTATCACCTCTAGTCTAGCACCTCTAGTCTAACACCTCTAGTCTAGCACCTCTAGTCTAGCACCTCTAGTCTAGCACGTCTATCACCTCTAGTCTATCACCTCTAGTCTATCACCTCTAGTCTAGCACCTCTAGTCTAACACCTCTAGTCTAGCACCTCTAGCACCTCTAGTCTAGCACCTCTAGTCTAGCACGTCTATCACCTCTAGTCTATCACCTCTAGTTTAGCACCTCTATCACCTCTAGTCTATCACCTCTAGTCTAGCACCTCTAGTCTAGCACCTCTAACACTCTAGTCTAGCACCTCTATCACCTCTAGTCTAGCACGTCTATCACCTCTAGTCTATCACCTCTATCACCTCTAGTCTATCACCTCTATCATCTCTAGTCTAGCACCTCTAACACCTCTAGTTTAGCACCTCTAGTCTAGCACCTCTATCACCTCTAGTCTATCACCTCTATCACCTCTAGTCTAGCACCTCTAGTCTAGCACCTCTATCACCTCTAGTCTAGCACCTCTAGTCTATCACCTCTATCATCTCTAGTCTAGCACCTCTAGTCTAGCACCTCTAGTCTAGCACCTCTCGTCTATCAGCTCTAGTCTAGCACCTCTATCACCTCTAGTCTAGCACCTCTAGTCTAGCACCTCTAGTCTAGCAGCTCTAGTCTAGCACCTCTAGTCTAGCACCTATATCACCTCTAGTCTAGCACCCCTATCAGCTCTAGTCTAGCACCTCAAGTCTAGCACCTCTAGTCTAGCACCCCTATCAGCTCTAGTCTAGCATCTCTATCACCTCTAGTCTAGCACCTCTATCACCTCTAGTCTAGCATCTATATCAGCTCTAGTCTAGCACCTCTATCACCTCTAGTCTATCACCCCTATCAGCTCTAGTCTAGCACCTCTATCAGTTCTAGTCTAGCACCTCTATCACCTCTAGTCTATCACCTCTATCATCTCTAGTCTAGCACCTCTAGTCTAGCACCTCTATCACCTCTAGTCTATCACCTCTATCATCTCTAGTCTACCACCTCTAACACCTCTAGTCTAGCACCTCTAGTCTAGCACCTCTATCACCTCTAGTCTATCACCTCTATCATCTCTAGTCTAGCACCTCTAGTCTAGCACCTCTATCACCTCTAGTCTATCACCTCTATCATCTCTAGTCTAGCACCTCTAGTCTAGCACCTCTAGTCTATCAGCTCTAGTCTAGTACCTCTATCACCTCTAGTCTAGCACCTCTATCACCTCTAGTCTAGCACCTCTAGTCTAGCACCTCTAGTCTAGCAGCTCTAGTCTAGCACCTCTAGTCTAGCATCTCTATCACCTCTAGTCTAGCACCTATATCACCTCTAGTCTAGCACCCCTATCAGCTCTAGTCTAGCACCTCAAGTCTAGCACCTCTAGTCTAGCACCCCTATCAGCTCTAGTCTAGCATCTCTATCACCTCTAGTCTAGCACCTCTATCATCTCTAGTCTAGCATCTCTATCAGCTCTAGTCTAGCACCTCTATCACCTCTAGTCTATCACCTCTAGTCTATCACCTCTAGTCTAGCACCTCTAGTCTAGCACCTCTAACACCTCTAGTCTAGCACCTCTAGCACCTCTAGTCTAGCACCCTATAACACCTCTAGTCTAGCACCTGTAGCACCTCTAGTCTAGCACCTCTAGCACCTCTAGTCTAGCACGTCTATCACCTCTAGTCTATCACCTCTATCACCTCTAGTCTAGCACCTCTAGTCTAGCACCTCTAACACCTCTAGTCTAGCACCTCTAGCACCTCTAGTCTAGCAACTCTAACACCTCTAGTCTAGCACCTCTAGTTTAGCACCTCTATCACCTCTAGTCTATCACCTCTAGTCTAGCACCTCTAGTCTAACACCTCTAGTCTAGCACCTCTAGTCTAGCACCTCTAGTCTAGCACGTCTATCACCTCTAGTCTATCACCTCTAGTTTAGCACCTCTATCACCTCTAGTCTATCACCTCTAGTCTAGCACCTCTAGTCTAGCACATCTAACACTCTAGTCTAGCACCTCTATCACCTCTAGTCTAGCACGTCTATCACCTCTAGTCTATCACCTCTATCACCTCTAGTCTATCACCTCTATCATCTCTAGTCTAGCACCTCTAACACCTCTAGTTTAGCACCTCTAGTCTAGCACCTCTATCACCTCTAGTCTATCACCTCTATCACCTCTAGTCTAGCACCTCTAGTCTAGCACCTCTATCACCTCTAGTCTAGCACCTCTAGTCTATCACCTCTATCATCTCTAGTCTAGCACCTCTAGTCTAGCACCTCTAGTCTAGCACCTCTCGTCTATCAGCTCTAGTCTAGCACCTCTATCACCTCTAGTCTAGCACCTCTAGTCTAGCACCTCTAGTCTAGCAGCTCTAGTCTAGCACCTCTAGTCTAGCACCTATATCACCTCTAGTCTAGCACCCCTATCAGCTCTAGTCTAGCACCTCAAGTCTAGCACCTCTAGTCTAGCACCCCTATCAGCTCTAGTCTAGCATCTCTATCACCTCTAGTCTAGCACCTCTATCACCTCTAGTCTAGCATCTATATCAGCTCTAGTCTAGCACCTCTATCACCTCTAGTCTATCACCCCTATCAGCTCTAGTCTAGCACCTCTATCAGTTCTAGTCTAGCACCTCTATCACCTCTAGTCTATCACCTCTATCATCTCTAGTCTAGCACCTCTAGTCTAGCACCTCTATCACCTCTAGTCTATCACCTCTATCATCTCTAGTCTAGCACCTCTAGTCTAGCACCTCTAGTCTATCAGCTCTAGTCTAGTACCTCTATCACCTCTAGTCTAGCACCTCTATCACCTCTAGTCTATCACCTCTATCATCTCTAGTCTAGCACCTCTAGTCTAGCACCTCTAGTCTAGCAGCTCTAGTCTAGCACCTCTAGTCTAGCATCTCTATCACCTCTAGTCTAGCACCTATATCACCTCTAGTCTAGCACCCCTATCAGCTCTAGTCTAGCACCTCAAGTCTAGCACCTCTAGTCTAGCACCCCTATCAGCTCTAGTCTAGCATCTCTATCACCTCTAGTCTAGCACCTCTATCATCTCTAGTCTAGCATCTCTATCAGCTCTAGTCTAGCACCTCTATCACCTCTAGTCTATCACCTCTAGTCTAGCACCTCTAGTCTAGCACCTCTAACACCTCTAGTCTAGCACCTCTAGCACCTCTAGTCTAGCACCCTATAACACCTCTAGTCTAGCACCTGTAGCACCTCTAGTCTAGCACCTCTAGCACCTCTAGTCTAGCACGTCTATCACCTCTAGTCTATCACCTCTATCACCTCTAGTCTAGCACCTCTATCACCTCTAGTCTAGCACCTCTAGCACCTCTAGTCTAGCACCCTATAACACCTCTAGTCTAGCACCTGTAGCACCTCTAGTCTAGCACCTCTAGCACCTCTAGTCTAGCACGTCTATCACCTCTAGTCTATCACCTCTATCACCTCTAGTCTAGCACCTCTAGTCTAGCACCTCTAACACCTCTAGTCTAGCACCTCTAGCACCTCTAGTCTAGCAACTCTAACACCTCTAGTCTAGCACCTCTAGTTTAGCACCTCTATCACCTCTAGTCTATCACCTCTAGTCTAGCACCTCTAGTCTAACACCTCTAGTCTAGCACCTCTAGCACCTCTAGTCTAGCACCTCTAGTCTTGCACGTCTATAAACTCTAGTCTATCACCTCTAGTTTAGGCTCTCTATCACCTCTAGTCTATCACCTCTAGTCTAGCACCTCTAGTCTAGCACCTCTATCACCTCTAGTCTAGCACGTCTATCACCTCTAGTCTATCACCTCTATCACCTCTAGTCTATCACCTCTATCATCTCTAGTCTAGCACCTCTAACACCTCTAGTTTAGCACCTCTAGTCTAGCACCTCTATCACCTCTAGTCTATCACCTCTATCACCTCTAGTCTAGCACCTCTAGTCTAGCACCTCTATCACCTCTAGTCTAGCACCTCTAGTCTATCACCTCTATCATCTCTAGTCTAGCACCTCTAGTCTAGCACCTCTAGTCTAGCACCTCTCGTCTATCACCTCTAGTCTAGCACCTCTAGTCTAGCAGCTCTAGTCTAGCAGCTCTAGTCTAGCACCTCTAGTCTAGCACCTATATCACCTCTAGTCTAGCACCCCTATCAGCTCTAGTCTAGCACCTCAAGTCTAGCACCTCTAGTCTAGCACCCCTATCAGCTCTAGTCTAGCATCTCTATCACCTCTAGTCTAGCACCTCTATCACCTCTAGTCTAGCATCTATATCAGCTCTAGTCTAGCACCTCTATCACCTCTAGTCTATCACCCCTATCAGCTCTAGTCTAGCACCTCTATCAGTTCTAGTCTAGCACCTCTATCACCTCTAGTCTATCACCTCTATCATCTCTAGTCTAGTACCTCTAGTCTAGCACCTCTATCACCTCTAGTCTATCACCTCTATCATCTCTAGTCTAGCACCTCTAGTCTAGCACCTCTAGTCTATCAGCTCTAGTCTAGTACCTCTATCACCTCTAGTCTAGCACCTCTATCACCTCTAGTCTATCACCTCTATCATCTCTAGTCTAGCATCTCTAGTCTAGCACCTCTAGTCTAGCACCTCTAGTCTATCAGCTCTAGTCTAGTACCTCTATCACCTCTAGTCTAGCACCTCTATCACCTCTAGTCTATCACCTCTATCATCTCTAGGCTAGCACCTCTAGTCTAGCACCTCTAGTTTAGCAGCTCTAGTCTAGCACCTCTAGTCTAGCATCTCTATCACCTCTAGTCTAGCACCTATATCACCTCTAGTCTAGCACCCCTATCAGCTCTAGTCTAGCACCTCAAGTCTAGCACCTCTAGTCTAGCACCCCTATCAGCTCTAGTCTAGCACCTCTATCATCTCTAGTCTAGCATCTCTATCAGCTCTAGTCTAGCACCTCTATCACCTCTAGTCTATCACCTCTAGTCTAGCACCTCTAGTCTAGCACCTCTAACACCTCTAGTCTAGCACCTCTAGCACCTCTAGTCTAGCACCCTATAACACCTCTAGTCTAGCACCTGTAGCACCTCTAGTCTAGCACCTCTAGCACCTCTAGTCTAGCACGTCTATCACCTCTAGTCTATCACCTCTATCACCTCTAGTCTAGCACCTCTAGTCTAGCACCTCTAACACCTCTAGTCTAGCACCTCTAGCACCTCTAGTCTAGCACCTCTAACACCTCTAGTCTAGCACCTCTAGTTTAGCACCTCTATCACCTCTAGTCTATCACCTCTAGTCTAGCACTTCTAGTCTAACACCTCTAGTCTAGCACCTCTAGCACCTCTAGTCTAGCACCTCTAGTCTAGCACGTCTATCACCTCTAGTCTATCACCTCTATCACCTCTAGTCTATCAGCTCTAGTCTATCACCTCTAGTCTAGCACTTCTATCACCTGTAGTCTAGCACCTCTTGTCTAGCACCTCTATCACCTTTAGTCTATCAGCTCTAGTCTATCACCTCTATCACCTCTAGTTTAGCACCTCTATCACCTCTAGTCTATCACCTCTAGTCTAGCACCTTTAGTCTAGCACCTCTAACACTCTAGTCTAGCACCTCTATCACCTCTAGTCTAGCACGTCTATCACCTCTAGTCTATCACCTCTATCACCTCTAGTCTATCACCTCTATCATCTCTAGTCTAGCACCTCTAACACCTCTAGTTTAGAACCTCTAGTCTAGCACCTCTATCACCTCTAGTCTATCACCCCTATCAACTCTAGTCTAGCACCTCTATCAGTTCTAGTCTAGCACCTCTATCAGCTCTAGTCTATCACCTCTAGTCCATCACCTCTATCAGCTCTAGTCTAGCACCTCTATCAGCTCTAGTCTAGCATCTCTATCAGCTCTAGTCTAGCACCTCTATCACCTCTAGTCTAGCACCTCTATCAGCTCTAGTTTAGCACCTCTGGTCTAACACCTCTGTCATCTCTAGTCTATCACCTCTAGTCTAGCACCTCTAGTCTAGCACCTCTAGTCTAGCACCTCTGTCATCTCTAGTCTATCACCTCTATCACCTCTAGTCTAGCACCTCTAGTCTAGCACCTCTAGCACCTCTCATCTCTATTCTATCACCTCTATCACCTCTAGTCTAGCACCTCTAGTCTAGCACCTATAGTCTAGCACTTCTAGTCTAGTACCTCTATCATCTCTAGTTTATCACCTCTAGTCTATTACCTCTAGTCTAGCACCTTTAGCACCTCTAGTCTAGCACGTCTAGTCTAGCACCTCTATCACCTGTAGTCTATCACCTCTATCATCTCTAGTCTAGCACCTCTAGTCTAGCATCTCTAGCACCCCTATCAGCTCTAGTCTAGCACCTCAAGTCTAGCACCTCTAGTCTAGCACCTCTTTCAGCTCTAGTGTAGCACCTTTATCACCTCTAGTCTATCACCCCTATCAGCTCTAGTCTAGCACCTCTATCACCTCTAGTCTAGCACCTCTATAACCTCTAGTCTAGCATCTCTATCAGCTCTAGTCTAGCACCTCTATCAGCTCTAGTCTATCACCCCTATCAGCTCTAGTCTAGCACCTCTATCACCTCTAGTCTAGCACCTCTATCACCTCTAGTCCATCACCTCTATCAGCTCTAGTCTAGCACCTCTATCAGCTCTAGTCTAGCACCTCTATCACCTGTAGTCTATCACCTGTAGTCTATCACCTCTAGTTTAGCACCTCTATCAGCTCTAGTTTAGCACCTCTGGTCTAGCACCTCTGTCATCTCTAGTCTATCACCTCTAGTCTAGCACCTCTATCACCTCTAGTCTAGCATCTCTAGTCTAGCACCTCTATCAGCTCTAGTCTAGCACCTCTATCACCTCTAGTCTAGCACCTGTAGTCTAGCACCTCTATCACCTGTAGTCTATCACCTGTAGTCTATTACCTCTAGTCTAGCACCTCTATCAGCTCTAGTTTAGCACCTCTGGTCTAGCATCTCTGTCATCTCTAGTCTATCACCTCTAGTCTAGCACCTATAGTCTAGCACCTATAGTCTAGCACTTCTAGTCTAGTACCTCTATCACCTCTAGTCTATCACCTCTAGCACCTCTAGTCTAGCACCTCTATCACCTGTAGTCTATCACCTCTATCACCTCTAGTCTTGCACCTATAGTCTAGTACCTCTAGTTTATCACCTCTAGTCTAGCACCTCTAGTCTAGCACCTCTATCACCTCTAGTCTATCACCTCTAGTCTATCACCTCTAGTCTAGCACCTCTAGTCTAGCACCTCAAGTCTAGCATCTCTAGTCTATCACCTCTATCACCTCTAGTCTATCACCTCTAGTCTAGCACCTCTATCATCTCTAGTCTATCACCTCTAGTCTATCACCTCTAGTCTAGCACCTCTAGTCTATCATCTCTAGTCTAGCATCTCTAGTTTATCACCTCTAGTCTAGCACCTCTAGTCTAGCACCTCTAGTCTATCACCTCTAGTCTATCACCTCTAGTCTAGCACCTCTAGTCTAGCACCTCAAGTCTAGCATCTCTAGTCTATCACCTCTATCACCTCTAGTCTATCACCTCTAGTCTAGCACCTCTATCATCTCTAGTCTATCACCTCTAGTCTATCACCTCTAGTCTAGCACCTCTAGTCTATCATCTCTAGTCTAGCATCTCTAGTTTATCACCTCTAGTCTAGCACCTCTAGTCTAGCACCTCTAGTCTATCACCTCTAGTCTATCACCTCTAGTCTAGCACCTCTAGTCTAGCACCTCAAGTCTAGCATCTCTAGTCTATCACCTCTAGTCTATCACCTCTAGTCTATCACCTCTATCACCTCTAGTCTATCACCTCTAGTCTAGCACCTCTAGTCTATCATCTCTAGTCTAGCATCTCTAGTTTATCACCTCTATCACCTCTAGTCTAGCATCTCTAGTCTAGCACCTCTAGTCTATCACCTCTAGCACCTCTAGTCTAGCACCTCTAGTCTAGCACCTCTATCACCTCTAGTCTATCACCTCTAGTCTTATCACCTGTAGTCTAGCACATCAGTCTAGCACCTCTAGTCTAAAGTAGTTTTTTATGAGGTCTTGTTTGTCTGTTTAGATTCCCTTTCCCTCCTGGGGGAGTCTGAGGAGTTCCTGGAGCAGGATGGCTACATGAACGAGGAGGAAATGATTTCAGGAGAGGACGGGATGTCAGAGGGCATGAGCAGCGGTGGGCACCCAGGGATGAAGAGGAGGCGGGTCTTCCGATTCACCAGGGAGAGGCAGAGAGGTGAGGGACAATGGCAGCCATGTTACTCATGCCATGTTCCAATGCTTTGGAAATGCTTCTTTCCTTCCTTCCTCGATGTAGGCCTAATCAATCCCCACCTCCCTCCATCTGCTCCCCCTCTAGTCAAAGACGCTGCAGGGGTTCTGTTTCGCTACAAGAAGATCCTGCTGACCTACCAGCGGCTGAAGAACATGTCTAAGGCCTTCCAGATCCACGGTGTAGACCGCAACACGGTGGCCTCCACCACGCCCATCGCTGAGATGCTGCTGGTGGCCCCGGAGAAGGTGGCGGAGGTGGGCGAGTTTGACCCGTCCAAGGAGAAGCTGCTGGATTACGCACGGCGCTGCTACGTCGCCCTGGACGAGGAGACGCTCAGCAGGGTGCAGGCCCTGAAGAAGAACAACCTGCTACTACCCATCTCCTACAGGTTCAGACACTGAAGGGGGGAGGGACGCTGGGGCCAAGGGGATGGGGGGGTGCTCTGGGGGGAGGAGGGCTTCATTTAGTCATGAAGAAGAGCAGGGTGGGACTTTTGGGGAAGGTCATCACTCAACCATCTCCCTAAGATTCAGACATTTATGGAAAGTTAAGATTTGTGTATGGGAGTGCTGGATATGTAGGGGAGGTTGTTGCCCATCCCATACACAGAATCTGTTTTCTATTCTTAACTATTTGTTCAGAATCCTTTTGAAGACGAGGTAATGAACTATAGCATTCCTTATTTCTGACCAGAGTACTATTGAACTTTGTAGTACTTTATTTCAGTGCAATTTTGACACGTAGGGCCCCATTTTGCTAATGCCAAAAGTGGTGCTATTGTCTGAAGAGGCCGTGCTACTCCCAAATACTTACAGTAGCAGCATGAAGGTACAGTGACCAAATCGTAGATTTGTAGCATTCCAAACTGGGTCTTTATTTTCATCATACTTGAAATAAGTGCCATGCTGACTATTTGAGGTAATACGGTCTTTTTTGACGATCATCTATTTTGCGCTGTCAGAATTTCACCTTTTAGTGTCTTCATGTAAAAGTGGTGTCATATTCTGCACACTCACAAAATAAATGCCAATACTATACATCTTTATTTACAGATAAATGTTTGTTGTTTGGATAACATTCCCTCGTTTTTTTCCTAGCACTTCAAAAACAAATGTATTATTTGTGCACTTAAATTATGACCTTATTTAGATATTAAAAAAGCCCACACCTAGTGATTTTGGATCTGTCTCTCATTTCTCCAGGTTGAAAGGAGGAGAGGATTCTCTTAAAGAGAAGGAAACTCACGCGACCACAAACTGAACAAAGCAAAGAGTAGTTGCACACTCTATTGCTCAGATTCAATCCTTTAGTAGAATCATTCCAGTGTTCTGTCAGAAAGCTTCCAGGTTCTGAAACAAAGGAAGTTAGCTAGCTGACTGACCACTGGTGTTGTGTCTGCACCAGAACAACAGAATAAGCAAATACTCTTTGCTTTGGAAGGAGGATGGGGCCAGTTTTGGGAACAGTGCTACTGTGAGGCTAAGCTGTTGTACCACAAATACATCACTTTTTTTGTTGCACCAGAATATATTCTGTCACTGTAAAGTGCCGCTGTAGCATACAGTTGTGAGATGTGTAATTTGACTGAAGTGTGGTGTAGTGTAACATCACGTACCCTTTGTACTGTGCTACGAAGATTTATTTTTTGCTATAATAGTCGTATGATTTACTGTGCTATTTCACCATCAGTTGAGCTTTGTGCTTTATTTTTTCAGTCCTCTACTGCAATACTTTGTTTGCTTGGGAATAATGTATTACAATTAGATTGCATACTATTAGGTTTCTCTTTCTTTGTGTTCCAATAAGCTCAGTGATTTCCACAAAAGGGACAAAATACAAAATGTTGATTTTTATTTGAACATGTCTATGTAAATCAATATCAATCACCAGGTCCCCATTACAATTGCATGTGAAATGAACTCATGTTGGTCAGTTGTTTAGACAGAGCTGTTGTTGAACCTAATAATGATGTTAAAAAAAACAATAGCAGTAGTATTGGCGATGGTGTAATATAGTGGTATATTGTGTGTTTAGTATACTGAAACTGGTACAAGGAATTGCTGAGACCCCAGGTTGTCTGAGTGTGTGAAAGGGTACTCACTTTAAACTTCATGTCTTACTTATTCACAACACAAACTCTCCCAGGGACAGGTATCAGTGTGTACAACTGCTGAAATCATGTTATGTTCCAACACCTTTTATACGGGTCAGAGATGTCATTTTCACTTTAATAAGGAACCAATCATTTACTGAAAGGTACAGTACAATCTGTATCATTTAAGATACTGGTATCTGTGTGCAGCATTTCAAAAATGTTTAATATTATATTTCTCTTCAAGAATAATGAGGAGTAGCCTGTAATTCAAAAACTGATAATGTTTGGTTGATTATACAAATTGTATGGACTGTAAAAATAGAAATGCCATTAAAGCATTTGATTTCTTAAAAAATGTGACTTATGCTTCTCTCTGAGTGTGTAGAAAGGGAGATGCTAGAGGAAAAACATACGCATCGACCCTGGGTCAAACTCCTTTCTGTTGTAATCACATATTTGAGAGGTTGTTTCTGAAATCAATAAAGGGAAATCGAGCTTTCACGTATCCAATGCATAATATAATGTCCAATGGAATAATTTGTTTGGTGCTAGGGCAAAGAGAATATACTGTATTTACATTTTTTGCAGGTTGAATAACAGGCCCAAAGGGGGCGCTAAAAGTAAAAGGTGTATATCAACTTCCGGTGTCACTGGGTGCCTGGGAGACGAAACGCAAAAAGCGGGCATACCGAACATATCCCGTATTTTCTCCTTGTATACATTTCATTGCAAAACATATATATTGGGACGATTTCAAATACCGTTACAACATCAACAGGACAGACGGCATAACATTGGATGTGCAATTGTACCAGCATATCCGTATTCACTCGATTTGCTAACTAATTAGCATTAGCTCGCTACCACGACTCCTTCAAGAACAGGCCCCAGCCTGGACTTTGCTTTAGCTATCTAACTAGCTAGCACAATATAACGCGTTTTCTTCGTCAATGTTATTGTCTGTTCTTAGTGTAAACTAGAACCACATCTTTATAAATCACTTGGAGTTGTTCATGTTGATGTGTGGTTGATTTTGATATTTCTAAACCGTTGTATTGGTGTTGTGTAGCTAGTTAGCATTTACTAAGTGTGTTGTGCACTTTTTTCGCAAGCTAGCGACCGCGCCGCATTCCCGTCCATTTTACAGTCACAACTAACTAGCTAGCTAGGGCTAGCAAATAAGAAACGGCGATGTCGGATTTCGACGAATTCGAGAGACAGCTGTCTGAAAACAAACAAGGTAAGCTAGCTAGTTAATCACTTATGTTTTATAACCAGGTTCTAAACTAGCTAATTAACAATCACTTATCATCACAACACAAGATCGCGAGCTGGATAACTAGCTGGTAGTAACGTTGTCTGCTAGAGTCCACACTGTCGCAGCTGTAGTCCCAGGCACATTCGTGTGGCTATAACTAGCTAACCCATTGTTTAAAAGTAACGTTTTTTTAATGTCACTAACCGGCCCTGTTTTGAACCAGCTGACGTGTTCCAGCTCTGTATATGTTGAAGTTTCCAGTTAAAATATTAAACCATGAAAAGTTAACATCTCTTGGCCATATAGTAGCTATATCCTATGAAAGTAAACACGTAACGGTGTCCATCCTCTTGCCCCCTGTACCATCTTCTCTCCTCCCCATCTCTATGGTCCTCTGTAGCTCAGTTGGTAGAGCATGGCGCTTGCAACGCCAGGATAGTGCGCTCGATTCCCGGGAACACCCGTACGTAAAATGTATGCAAGCATGACTGTAAGTCGCTTTGGATAAAAGCGTCTGCTTAATGCCATAACTATATTATTTTAACTCAACCGTTTTCTCTCCTCCCCTCTGTTTTCTTTCCTCCCTCTTCCTATTGTTTCACCGTTCCTTCCCTTTTCTTTCCCTTCCTCCAGCGGAGAAGGACAAGGAGAACCGCCACCACCGTCGCTCCCCCTCTCGCAGCCGCAGCAGAGAGAGGAAGAGGAGGAGCAGAGACAAGGACAGACGCAGCAGGGATCGCCGTGGAGACAGCAAGGAGCGCAGACCGAGACGCAGGTAACTATAGCATTGTTTTACTGCACGCTCTCAGGTGTGTAAGAGACCTAGTTAAGTGCAGGTACTACGTACTGGTTAGAGTAGGGCTATCTGCACACCTGATGAGTGAACAGTATCAGGACACTTGGAAAATAAGCAACCCAGGCAAAACTGACTTTACCTGAAATAGAAAGTTCTCACAGTCATATTGATGCACAACATTATTCCTCTGTCTGAGGTAGCCCACCTATTGTCCTGACAGTGAGATGCAAGTTTGTGGAGGAAGACTCACATCTAACAGTGTTCACACACACGTTGAACATTCTACACCTGGTCCCTTAAGTTGTTTTAGGATGCATTTGTTTTAGTGGAAAGAGCCATAGCGTACACTTACTAGACCTCAGTTTTCTGTAGAAGATTCCAAATCGGTCCCTATCCCTAGGCCCTACTAGTAGATCTGAAAGGACTGGAGTTGGTGAGCACTCCAGCAGAAGACCATATTGCTTATGCCTATCCAATCCTTTAGGATCTATGTGACGTTCATACAAACAGTGGCTTGGGGCTAATTTCCAATTGCCCTGTAGTTCCACTTCCTGCATTGGAACTACCTGTGACCAGGGTTGGAGTGAAATGAAATGTGAACTCCTTCCAATGTCATTTCAGCTCACCATCCCAACAACAACCCCAAGAGATTGCTGTAAGGTAATACAGCAAACTAACACAGAGCTTGTTTCTGCATTATTACAATATCACTCCAGTCACTCTAGCAAGTGATCTTTCCTCTGATTGTGTACTATCCACTCATGTTTATGACAGCGTATTATATCCTGTGTATACCATTGTGTGGGAAGGTTTCGGTTTCTATGGAGGGTCAACTCTGTAATAATGGGCTAGATTTGTAGGGCTCTGTGACATCATCCACTGGAAATGTCATTTAAGAGTAGTATGTCATTTGAAATCACTTGTATTTGTAAAAGGTATAATAATTTATAACATGGATTCAGACGTGTAAACCTGGTGTTTGTCATAGATGGGTTGAAGAGAAGCTGTAGGTTTCTCTAAAGGTCTGTTTCTCTAAAGGCCTGAAGGACTTTAGGGCTTGACTCACAGGACATCACAAGTAATGACTTCTATTTGTCTTTTTACTTCGTCTGTTTCCCCCTGCGCTCCTCTGTTGGTCTTTCTGTCCTCACCTCTCCTGTCCTATTTTCTCTCCATCAGTCGTTCCCCACACCGTGAAACGAAGAAGAAGAACAAAGTGAAGAAGTACTGGGACGTCCCTCCTCCTGGCTTTGAACACATCAGTGTGATGCAGTACAAAGCCATGCAGGGTAAGAGAGGAGGCCTCACTTCATCATCCTCTTCCTCCCTTGTTCTCTCTCCTCTCTATTTTCATCTACTCTATTCAACTCTTTGACCTTCGTTTGGCCTCATATTTAACAGTTCTTTCTAATACGGTCTTGTTCTGGAAGCTGAATGAATGTTGTGTTTAAAAACATGTGACTTCTCCTCAAGCTGCGGGTCAGATCCCAGCCACGGCCCTGCTGCCCACCATGACCCCAGATGGCCTGGCTGTGACCCCCACTCCTGTCCCTGTGGTGGGAAGCCAGATGACCAGACAGGCCCGTCGGCTTTATGTGGGGAACATCCCCTTCGGCATCACAGAGGTCAGTTAGCTCCTGGATGAATGTAGGGACAGAGATCAGAGAGATGTAGTAGGTAAAAGTTGATACAGGTTAAGAGGGTTCTACAGTGCTGCCATTTTACTTGTGTATGTGCCTGAATATGTAGCTGTGCGACCTGGAATTTTTATTTAGGAGGACCAGTGTGCCTAGAAAAATTAAGGATTCTAGCTTTTATTTCCTCAAATATTTTTCATTGTGCTCCTAAATTTCTTTGTTTCCGCCTACATTTGACGTGCTCCTCATAAAACAAGTTCAGCGTAGAGCCTTGACAGGTTAAGGATAGAGGCTGGGCCACCTGATTCTGTCAACTAGTATTTCAAGCTCAGGGGGATCAGAGAGTGCATAATAAATACTGTTGTTGTTGGAGTGAGTCTTTTCCAGAGTATTGCCTCAATGTCTCTCCCTGTGTAGGAGTCCATGATGGATTTCTTCAATGCTCAGATGCGTCTGGGCGGTCTCACTCAGGCTCCAGGAAATCCCGTCCTTGCTGTTCAGATCAACCAGGACAAGAACTTTGCCTTCCTCGAGGTGGGTCTCAACACCCACTTGACAATACTCAATACTGGAGAAGAAATGTGACCTTCCTCAATAGTTTTAAAGGACCTCTTCCTTTTATCTGAGTTTTATGAAATAGTCTGACGGGGGAAAGTTAACCGTCTACCTTTCTAAAACCTGGTCTGTGTTTGTTGTCCCATAGTTCCGCTCAGTGGATGAGACAACCCAGGCCATGGCGTTCGATGGCATCATCTTCCAGGGACAGAGTCTGAAGATCCGCCGTCCCCATGACTACCAGCCCCTGCCCGGCATGAGCGAGAACCCCAGCGTCTACGTGCCTGGTCTGTCCGCTTGTCTGTCTGAACGTCTCTGGCTGCTTCACTCTCTATTTAGTCCATCTTTAAACCCTTCTTAGTCTGGCCTACTAGATCTATCTACCCGTCTCTATTAGAGGTTGACCGATCATGATTTTAACGCCGATGCCGATTTATTGGAGGACCAAAAAAAGTCGATGCCGATTTTTGTGTGTGTATATATATATATACACAAAAATCGGCATCGACTTTTTTTGGTCCTCCAATAAATCGGCATCGGCGTTAAAATCATGATCGGTCAACCTCTAATAGAGACGGGTAGATAGATCTAGTAGGCCAGACTAAGAAGGGTTTAAAGATGGACTAAATAGAGAGTGAAGCAGCCAGAGACGTGTGTATATATATATATACACACATATATATATATACACACACACACACACACACACACACACACACACACACACACACACACACACACACACACACACACAAACATACATATGTGTAATGACAATTACAACACTACTGAATTAAAACTTTTTATTTTAACTTAATATAATGCATAAATATAATCCATTTAGTCTCAAATAAATAATGAAACATGCTCAATTTGGTATAAATAATGCAAAAACAGTTTTGGAGAAGAAAGTAAAAGTGCAATATGTGCCATGTAAAAAAGATAACGTTTAAGTTCCTTGCTCAGAACATATGAAAGCTGGTGTTCTTCAATATTTCCAGGTAAGAAGTTTTAGGTTGTACTTATTATAGGAATTATGACGCGTTGACTATTTCTCTATACCATTTTGTATATCATATACCTTTGACCATTGGATGTTCTAATAGGCACTTTAGTATTGCCAGCCTAATCTCAGGAGTTGATAGGCTTGAAGTCATAAACAGCGCTGTGCTTCAAGCATTGTTAAGAGCTGCTGGCAAACGCAGTAAAGTTTGAATGAATGCTTACGAGACTGCTGCTGCCTACCACCACCCAGTCAGAATGCTTTATCAAATATCAAATCATAGGCTTAATTATAATATAATAAACTCAGAAATATGAGCCTTTGGTCATTAATATGGTCAAATCTGGAAACTATCATTTCGAAAACAAAACGTTTATTCTTTCAGTGAAATACGGAACCGTTCTGTATTTTATCGAACAGGTGGCAACCCTAAATCTAAATATTGCTGTTATATTGCACAACCTTCAATTTTATGTAATAATTATGTACAATTCTGGCAAATTAGTTCCCAACGAGCCAAACTGTTGCATATACCCTTACTCTGCATGCACTGAACGCAAGAGAAGTGACAGAATTTCTCTAGTTAATATTGCCTGCTGACATGAATTTCTTTTAACTAAATATGCAGGTTTAAAAATATATACTTCTGTGTATTGATTTTTAAGAAAGACATTGATGTTTGCGGTTAGGTACATTCGTGCAACGATTGTGCTTTTTTTGCAAATGCTCTTTTGTTAAATAATCACTGTTTGGCGAAGTAGGCTGTGATTCTATGATAAATTCACAGGCACCGCATTGATTATATGTAACGCAGAAGCTAGTTAACATAGTAATATCATCAACCATGTGTAGTTAACTAGTGATTATTTGAAGATTGTTTTTTATAAGATAAGTTTAATGCTAGCTAGCAACTTACCTTGGCTCCTTGTTGCACTCATGTAACAGGTGGTCAGCCTGCCACGCAGTCTGCTCGTGGATTGTAATGGAATTGGTGTCCAAAAATACCGATTGTTATGAAAACTTGAAATCGGCCCTAATTAATCGGCCATGCCGATTGAATAACTTCTCTCTCCTTCTGTCTGTGTAGGCGTGGTGTCCACAGTGGTGCCTGATTCGGCCCACAAGCTGTTCATCGGGGGCCTGCCCAACTACCTGAATGATGACCAGGTCAGTGAGCTAACCTTAACCAGCTTAGCCTTCTAACCAGGTCACCTGGAGCCGCATACTGGGGTGTGCTGGCTGCTCACCTCCCGTGACGTCTCAGTCTGGCCCAGTGAAAACCTCCTGTTTCCTCACATGCCTAGTCAATGCTGGACGCCGTTAGCAGTGTACTGGAGTAACACTGATGGAAGCCAGACAGCTTGAAAGACCTCCAATAGTCTGAGATGTTAAGTGTCCAACAATGTCTCCTCGTCTGACTGTTCTCCCCTGTCCCTCCCATCTTTTCCCCTCTGATCTCTATGGTAATCTCACCCCTTCTCTCTGTGTTCTCCAGGTGAAGGAGCTCCTGACATCGTTTGGGCCTCTCAAGGCCTTTAACTTGGTCAAGGATAGTGCCACAGGTTTGTCTAAGGGTTATGCGTTCTGTGAGTATGTAGATGTCAACCTGAACGACCAGATCACCATGGAGAATCAGGTAGCTAACCAACCCCTTCACTTTACTTCTTCACACACCATGTCATGGTTTTGGATTTGTTCCAATTTTAATTTTTTTTTAAATTTTTTTTTTATATATATAAATATCTCCACATTTTTGCAATATCGCTTCACATTTTTAATTACTTGCATATCAATAAAAATGTAAATTAATGTTATAAAAGGGGAACTATATTGCTCTTGAGATATTAAAATGTATTATGTGTTTGATATAATTACTTTAGCCCCCACAGCAAGATACATAACTCTTGACAAAATGATTTCATGTGGTTACACTCCAATCATAACAGATTACCCTGAAATATTGGAACTGAATTGCAGTAAAAATGTTGTAAAACCTTTGAAAATGACCATCTGTAGAAAGGGAAAAATACTAAATTCTTCTTTTGGTTGGGTTCTTGAAAGGGGGAATTTCAATATACACTGGTCAAAAAAATAAAGGGAACACTAAAATAACACATCCTAGATCTGAATGAATTAAATAATCTTATTAAATACTTTTTTCTTTACATAGTTGAATGTGCTGACAACAAAATCACACAAAAATAATCAATGGAAATCCAATTTATCAACCCATGGAGGTCTGGATTTGGAGTCACACTCAATTAAAGTGGAAAACCACACTTCAGGCTGATCCAACTTTGATGTAATGTCCTTAAAACAAGTCAAAATGAGGCTCAGTAGTGTGTGTGGCCTCCACGTGCCTGTATGACCTCCCTACAACGCCTGGGCATGCTCCTGATGAGGTGGCGGATGGTCTCATGAGGGATCTCCTCCCAGACCTGGACTAAAGCATCCGCCAACTCCTGGACAGTCTGTGGTGCAACGTGGCGTTGGTGGATGGAGCGAGACATGATGTCCCAGATGTGCTCAATTGGATTCAGGTCTGGGGAACGGGCGGGCCAGTCCATAGCATCAATGCCTTCCTCTTGCAGGAACTGCTGACACACTCCAGCCACATGGGGTCTAGCATTGTCTTGCATTAGGAGGAACCCAGGGCCAACCGCACCAGCATATGGTCTCACAAGGGGTCTGAGGATCTCATCTCGGTACCTAATGGCAGTCAGGCTACCTCTGGCGAGCACATGGAGGGCTGTGCGGCCCCCCAAAGAAATGCCACCCCACACCATGACTGACCCACCGCCAAACCGGTCATGCTGGAGGATGTTGCAGGCAGCAGAACGTTCTCCACAGCGTCTCCAGACTCTGTCACGTCTGTCACGTGCTCAGTGTGAACCTGCTTTCATCTGTGAAGAGCACAGGGCGCCAGTGGCGAATTTGCCAATCTTGGTGTTCTCTGGCAAATGCCAAACGTCCTGCACGGTGTTGGGCTGTAAGCACAACCCCCACCTGTGGACGTCGGGCCCTCATACCACCCTCATGGAGTCTGTTTCTGACCGTTTGAGCAGACACATGCACATTTGTGGCCTGCTGGAGGTCATTTTGCAGGGCTCTGGCAGTGCTCCTCCTGCTCCTCCTTGCACAATGGCGGAGGTAGCGGTCCTGCTGCTGGGTTGTTGCCCTCCTACGGCCTCCTCCACGTCTCCTGATGTACTGGCCTGTCTCCTGGTAGCGCCTCCATGCTCTGGACACTACGCTGACAGACACAGCAAACCTTCTTGCCACAGCTCGCATTGATGTGCCATCCTGGATGAGCTGCACTACCTGAGCCACTTGTGTGGGGTTGTAGACTCCGTCTCATGCTACCACTAGAGTGAAAGCACCGCCAGCATTCAAAAGTGACCAAAACATCAGCCAGGAAGCATAGGAACTGAGAAGTGGTCTGTGGTCACCACCTGCAGAACCACTCCTTTATTGGGGGTGTCTTGCTAATTGCCTATAATTTCCACCTGTTGTCTATTCCATTTACACAACAGCATGTGACATTTATTGTCAATCAGTGTTGCTTCCTAAGTGGACAGTTTGATTTCACAGAAGTGTGATTGACTTGGAGTTACATTGTGTTTAAGTGTTCCCTTTAATTTTTTGAGCAGTGTATAATGTGTAGAATTGCTTAGACCCTGGGGGTTTGTCCCTGCTGATGATTGACAGCTGTATTAACCACTTGGAGATGCCCTGTTCCCACAGGCCATAGCAGGACTCAACGGCATGCAGCTGGGAGATAAAAAACTCCTGGTGCAGAGAGCCAGCGTGGGATCCAAGAACGCCACTCTGGTGAGACTGAGATCTGGGCAGGCTGGGAATAGAGTGCTACTGTAGAGAGGGAAGTAGAAGGTAGAGTGAAGCTCTTGGTCCAGGGAGCCATCAGGACATCTGAGAAAGATACACTTGGATAGAGGATCTTGTGCAGAGGGGGTAGAGGATCTTAGATAGAGTAGAAGAGACGAGGGGGAGCATATGCTGTGCCCTTGGGGGCGGCCCGTGCTGTGTCTGTTCTACTTTTCCAATCCCTCACGGCATGTTCTGTATCCGACACTCCTTCTCCAACCCTCCTCTCTCCCCTCCAGACAAGTATAAACCAGACCCCGGTGACACTGCAGGTGCCGGGCCTGATGAACAGCTCAATGACCCAGATGGCCGGCCTGCCCACTGAGGTGCTGTGTCTGATGAATATGGTGGCTGTGGAGGAGCTGGTGGATGAAGAGGAATACGAGGAGATCGTGGAGGATGTGAGGGACGAGTGCAGCAAGTACGGCCAGGTCAAGAGCATCGAGATCCCCAGACCTGTGGATGGGCTGGAGGTCCCTGGCACTGGCAAGGTGAGAGAGAGAAGCTTCTGTCTGTCTTCAGCTTCATGGCTTTGCCTTTTTGAATGATCTCATTGAACCTCCTTACATTTCCTCTCTCTATCCCCCTCTGTCCTATAGATCTTTGTGGAGTTCATGTCAGTGTTTGACTCCCAGAAGGCCATGCAGGGTCTGACGGGCAGGAAGTTTGCTAACCGGGTGGTGGTGACCAAATACTGCGACCCTGATGCCTACCACCGCCGAGACTTCTGGTAGAGGATGGCGACAGATGAAGATAGTGAGGGGGGTGGATTGCCATATTTCAAATCGACCCCTAACCCCCCACCACCTAGGCACTCGTTTTGACATGAAAAGGTGTGAGCGACATAATGTTTCACCTAGTCCATCAGAAGGCCAGGTAGAGTTCAGAGAAGTACCCAGGGGTAGGGGCTGGGGATCCATTTGGTATTGGGCAAAAGAGAAGGGAGAGATAAAGGGTTTGTATTCTGATGAAAACCAAGAGGGGGGTGGGGGTTCAAAGATTTTTGTGAATTGTGTGTAGTAACAGGTAAGGGGTAAATGATTTTTATACTTTGTGAGAAAGGGATGGGTCATTCTGGGGGGGGGGGGGGTCTTGCCACACCTTATGGTTTGTATTTAAATGCAGGGAGCCTGTTTTAAATACTTTAGGAAGGTGAGGAGAGTGGGAAGTCCACTATAAGAGTGGTGGATAGATGGATGGACAGGCGTATTCATCATTTCATATGGGGAGAGGGAGGTGGTGACATTTTTTATTTGACCCAACAATGTAGATAACATGATCAGATTCTTGTTGTGAAAAGGGGGAAGGAAAGCTCGAAAGCTATTGACAGGATAGCATGGAAACTATTGACAGGATAGCATTGACAGGATAGGATGGAAAGCTATTGACAGGAATGGCCTCGTTTTGTGATTTTTTTTTTCTCAGATTTGGACATTTTAGATTTCCTTGTTTTTCTTCCATGTACATCAGACTAAGCCCCTCTTCCTCACCCTGTGTGTAGCGAGAGCGGGAGAGGCTGTAACTATACATAACCCACTCCAATGTCATATTGGACTAATTTATCTGAATGTCAGCTGTTGTGGTTTATACTGTCACACCTTGCATTGTCACCAGGACCAGAGTTTGAGTACCATACATTTTTATTACTGCCTGTGTCTCTTTGAAGGTTTTGTTTCTTTTTTTGAATTGAAACCTTTTATCTAGTGTGAATTTATCCATCCCCATTTTTAGCAGGCAAAATAATTATATCCCTACACCCTTACCCATAAAAGAGGCTGCGAAAGGCAGGCTTTTGAAGTTCTGAATTGTTATTTTTGAATTGTGAGTGAAGAATATTGGATTGGTGTTGAGTTGGGCTCGATCTGATTCTGATTAAAAGCCTTGCTATTTTTCATGTCACATTCAAGATAAAAAATATATGGGGTACTCATTCATGTCTGCTTAGCAAGTTTGTCAATACATGGAGTCATTTCATTCTTTGGTCTTTTCAGGTAACAATGATTTGAGATTGTAGTCAGTATTCAAGTTGTATTGCTTTGTCTGGAATTAGTTTATTTTGTTTTTGTTTTGCTTCCTGTTTCAAACCTACCTATAGAATATTGGACCGCTCATACAGAAATCTCTTTGTCCCAGGTAGTGTTTGTGTAACTTCTCACCGCAGCAGACAAAATAAAGGTATAAAGACTAATACCAATGTTTCCTGTTCTACTGCCCACAAATAAAATGCACTATTTACTTTGACCAAGTTATCAGGCTTTTAGTAACTATAAAAGTCAGGTAGTATTGTGTGATTGTACACCTTTTCTGTTAAGTAATGGGTTTGTTGTCACAAAGGGTGAGATGGAGATATTAAACAGATGATTTTTTTAACTGAAAGGGAGTGCAGTCTTTTGGACAGGTTCTCAAGTGTTCTATTGGAATGGTCAACAAAATGTTCATACTCATCAAAAGGTTGTCCCCTCAACTGTATATATGGTCTCACTTCTTCCTCATCTCCCTCAACCTTTGTCATTACGACTTCAAGGACCACTGGTTACACTATGGGGTTGGGAGGGAGTTCCCATGAAGCTTTGTGTTCACACCTAGAGTTGGGCAGTACCAGTAAAATGTGACTTTCTCCCCTTCTAAAATTTGCTTTTTAAATGTTACCATGTCATTTAATTTGAGCTTTTCTGGGGGGGAAATGTGATTTCTTAAGTGAATTAATGGAATAAAAAATGGTTAAAACCACATGTAGTTTATAACAGAAGTGTGGATCTTTTATTTAACTAGGCGAGTCAGTTAAGAACAAATTCTTATTTACAATGACGGCCAAACCCTAACGACACTGGGCCAATTGTGCACCGCCCTATGGGACTCCCAATCACAGCTGATTGTGATACAGCCTGGAATTGAACCAAGGTCTGTAGTGATGTCTCTAGCACTGAGATGTAGCCTTAGACCACTGCACCACTTAATTTCTCATTTTCAAAAGTTGCTCAAACAGGATTTCTGATTATACACACTGAAAAGCAGGAGTTGACTAAAAGTGCAAGTAGACTTGGCTTGTATGTTTACATTTTCTCTTAGCCACGACTTCCAGTAGTGAGCGCATACATTTTCATACTGGTCCCCCATGGGAATCAAACCCACAACCCTGGCATTGTAAGCGCCATGCTCTACCAACTGAGCCACACGGGACTGATTTTGACTGTTTCTCCATTGAAATGTCAAGGTGACAGGTTCAGAACCACAGTACACATAAACCTGAGCTGACTGGTCAGCAGTATTCATGGGTAGAGGCTTGCCTAAGTGGCATGAAAACAGGTTGACACTGCAGCCTTCAGTACTCCCTCTATACTCACCTGGGGCTTATTCAGGAGGGAACGGCTACTGAAATGCATAATGCAGCACAGACATGACACTGGCATATGAATAATGAACCATGTCTCTATACATCCCATCTTTGTCTGTGCCGTTGCACGCCACTGAGGAAGGCCAGCAATATGGTGCAATCCCTCCAGACCAGGCTATATGTTGCCAGAAAGTACAGAATCTAAGATCAGTTTACCCACCCCAATCCAATCCCAAGAGGGAAAACAAGACTGTCCTTAGATCAGTGTAAAGGAATAACTTCATCCTACTCCAGTGGGAATCAGTATAGAGACTCAGGGAAGATCTCAATTGCATACTCCTCATGTCCTCTCTCCTCGTCTCCTTCTTAAAACCCATTGGATGAGAAAGCCAGAAGTCCTGCCCCTCGGACCTTCTCCTCCAATGGGTTTTGAGAAAGAGACGAGAGAGGACGCGAGGAGTATGCAATTGAGATCTTTCCTCAGTAGCCCACCATAGGAGCCCAGCCCAGGCAGGTCTGATGCTGCAGTAGTATATCCATGCACTGCTGCCCTCTAGTGGGAAGTCTACACCACACCTCCCCACTGATCTTCATTCAGAAAGATGGAACGCTGCAGTAGCAGAGGGAGAGAGCAACACTAAACACTACGTCAAGGGATGGAGGCTGTGTGCATGTGTGTGCCTGTGCATGTGTGTGTGAAAGCAGAGCACAATTTGTAAATGCATAGGTTTAAGGTTCAGATTTCTCTTGTCATGACATCACAGAGCAGTAGATCAAACAAACATTTAGTGTTTTTTCTCTTCTATGCGGTCCTTAGTTCAACTATAGAATATCTTACAGATGACATCATGCAGTGTGTGTGTGTTCCGTTGTGTGTGCACGCGCTCTCGTGTGCGTTTTGGTGTGCGTGCTTACATGAGTGTGTATGTGTGTGCATGAGTGAGTGTGAGCATACATCACTTCGGTGGTGACAGGACTTGGAGTGATGTGTATATGAGAGTCTGAGGATGTTCACATCAGCACACCTTGTATTATAAAAGACCTGAGATTACCACTGTCTTCCTATCAGACCATATGAGGGAGGAGAGGTAAAGCCATACAGCCAGGACAGAGGCACAGTGCCAGAGTCCACTCTACAGCAACTAGAAAAAAGTTAAGAAATAAAGCACACAAGTATAATTATATTTTGACAGGAAAGCTAATTTGCACAGGCAAAGATTAAATACTGTAGGCCACCTTTAATGATTGATACCACATTAATTCAATGCATTTCTATGTCAAATCTGACAGCCACCCTTCCCCCATGCCTTGCGTGTTTCTGGACCCTTGCCCACCCACCCCGGGTGCTAGGAAAATGAATCCAGTTGAATGGATGTTTGGCTCTTCATCAAGCCGATATGCCCACCATATTGTCCACTTTCTGAAAAGAATCATCACCTACAGAACAAGCGTGTTGTTATGCTGCAATCCCAGGAAGTGGTGAGGAACTGAGATGACTGGTGACTGGGGGGAGGGGTATTCCTGTCAGCCCCGTACCTCATTCGCCAAGTTCCCCGTGACTCTGCCACTCGATCTCTCTCTCCCTCTACCTCAATTAGCTTTCTCTCTCAGTGTCGCTACTCTCCCTCACTCTTTCTCTCTCTCCCTCTCCCTACCTTCCTCCCTCTCTCTATGTTTATATCTCTTTCTCTGTCTCTCTCCATCTCCTCTCTTTCTCTACATCTCTCTCTCTCTCTTCATCTCCTCTCTTTCTCTATGTCGCTCTCTCTTCATCTCCTCTCTTTCTCTACGTCTCTCTCTCTCTCTTCATCTCCTCTCTTTCTCTACATCTGTCTGTCTCTCTCTCTTTCTCTTTCTCTACGTTTCTCACTCTATGTTTATATCTCTTTCTCTACGTCTCTCTTCATCTCCTCTCTTTCTCTACGTCTGTCTCTCTCTCTCTCTCTCTCTCTCTCTCTCTCTCTCTCTCTCTCTCTCTCTCTCTCTCTCTCTGTGCCACGTGTCATGTGTAACCCAAACTGTGAGCAGTACAGCAGAGCAGGAGCTGGATCATGTGGAGAGCTTCCATGAGACCAGGCTGTACCTCTCTCTACACTCTGCTTCCTTAAAGGGAGGTTCTGTACTATAGACCACTGACTGGGCTTCTGATTGTGCTTTAGAATAGTGATTACAGTTCTAATTTTCTTTAGAACGTTGAATGGGGTTCTACTCTGCTTTAGAACAACGACTATGGTTCTGCTGCTCTACAGGAAAGCAAAGTGTATGAAATGTAGTTGTACCTTGACTGTTCTTGTTGTCTATTTCTCCAACACACTCTCTTTTTCTACAACCAACTTCTTTTCCCATAACTTTCCACCTCTTCTTTTCCTCTGTAGTGCTCTTTTTCCAGTGTGTTTCTGTCTGTCATTCTGTCAGTTGCAGTTTGTCTCTGTCTTTCCTTCTGTCTTTCTCCCCTAATCCCTCTCTGTCTGCTCTGGCTCTCTCTCTCTCTCTCTCTCTGTCTGCTCTGTCTGCTCTGACTCTCGTTCTCTTCCTCTCCTCTCTCTCCCTCTCCTCTCTCTCTTCCTCTCCCTCTTTCTTTCTCCCTCCCTCTCTCTTCCTCGCCTCTCTTTTTTCTCTCTCTCTCTCTCTCTCTCTCTCTCTCTCTCTCTCTCTCTCTCTGATTAACAGTGTGTTATGGGTTGCTGTGAAGTGCTACCCTGGCCTCCACTCATATAAACAGTACAGAGGCCCCTCCCTTGCCACCACTTAATGTCATTAACAGCTGGCTTTCTTAAATAGACACAGACAGAGACACACACAATGTTTTTACCCACACAAACGTTGCCTGACATCATGGCAGAAGACAAAACCATAAAGATTTCAAACAAATGTAGTGTTGAGTTTGAACATGCACCCAGATACACACAAACACACATTCTGAGGGGCAGAGGCCTGTAGACATAGTTAATCAACTACAGAACCAACCTACCCAGCACTCCCTCTCCTCTTACTCTCTCTTTCCATATCCTTTACTTACCCCACCCCCTTAACACACACTGACTATCTCTCTCTTCTGCCTCTCTCTCTCTTTAGCCCCATTTATACCTGCTTTTAACAACATGCATACTCTGTCCTGATCTTGTCCACATTCTGATTGTGCCCACATTTTTAGACAGGTGTAGACGATTAAAAGACGGATTGTGATCAGATCTTTCTGACCACCCCCGAAGGTAGTCAAGCATGCATTGTGTCTGGATGTCTTGTGTGGACAGATCTGGACAGAGAAACAATTCAAATCATAATTACCCACCTTCTAAAATCATTGACAGGTGGCACCATTGAATTATGACATCAATATGTGTGTCTTAAAATAAATAAATAAATATTATTGTAAAAGAATAGCACTCAGTTAATTTGCATACAGGGAGGTACCAGGAAATCTGGAAATGTGGGCACAATCAGAATGTAAACAATCAGGACAAAGGACCGATGTTAGCACCAGGTATAAACATGTCTCTCTCTCTCGCTCTCTCTTCCTTTCTCTCTCTCTCTCACCCCCCCACTCTCTCCCTCTCCAACACTCCCAACTTTCTCCCCTCTATTAAGTTCCAAGCTTCTTTCAATCTGAAGTGAACAACATATTCCAAACAGGTCAGACTTACTTTTCTCCTTGTTGTTATTGCTTTAGATCATGCTTATAGCTGCATGTTGTGCTGTTTGCAGTAGTGGTGGTTAAGTAGGAGAGAGTGTTGCTGATTTTCACAAACAGATGTCTTTTTTCCTAACATGTGTGAGCAGTTAGAGCCTGCCGTTTTAGTTCTACTGCTCAACGAGTAATGGACAGATTCTTTTGAAATGAAACATTTCTGCAGTCGATCTTAGTTTTGACGGATGTGTACACACGATTAGGTTTGATCTGATTTGTGGAACAGTTTGCTGTGTTATTTTGACTACATTGACCGTGATTAGGAAATCATGGACATTGCACAGCAAAAGTGACATCTAAGCAACTTAAATATGTTATCCAGAGTGATAATTCACTTCAAATGAGTGTTTCTTGTCTTACTAAGCTAACATGTCTAACCTCATTGGCAGATATTTGGCTTCTTTTAACCTAAAAAAGGCTAAATACAAGTAATTTATCTTATTTGAAGATATTTTTTCAAGATATTTAATCGTCTTATTAAAATAAGCAAAATGATCTGGCAATGACGTTAGATAATTTAGTTAAAAAAAAAATGTAAGTGAATTATCACTCAATATAACATATCTAGGCTTGCTTAGATTTCACTTTTTGCAGTGCGTGATGTAATGGGATATCCATCCATGTGCAGTGCGTGATGTAATGGGATATCCATCCATGTGCAGTGCGTGATGTAATGGGATATCCATCCATGTGCAGTGCGTGATGTAATGGGATATCCATCCATGTGCAGTGCGTGATGTAATGGGATATCCATCCATGTGCAGTGCGTGTAATTCTACAGCTCCTAATTCAACTGTCAGCAGCTGCTCTTGTTATTTTCCATTAGGTTCAGCGCTATGCCTTATGCTATAGATATAAGCTATAGGTTACTTAATGTGCAAGAGAAGTTTTGGCCTAGCCATTGGATATACATATCTCTGATAGTGTATGCCATGAAATAGTCTTTATTTTGGTTCTGTGAGACATTCCATAGGGAGCGCATGATGCTCTTTGACAGACAGAAAGTGATCCCTTCCACTGTGGTTGCCAGCTCTGTCAGAAGGACGTCCCAGTGCAACATTTTAAAAAGGGCAGACAGTTCTCAGCCGTTTGACTTTGGCTTGGAGCTATAGACTGATAGCAGAGTACACACCTCATAGATTACTACACAGCAGTGGGGGCTGGTGGGAGGAGCTATAGACTGATAGCAGAGTACACACCTCATAGATTACTACACAGCAGTGGGGGCTGGTGGGAGGAGCTATAGACTGATAGCAGAGTACACACCTCATGGATTACTACACAGCAGTGGGGGCTGGTGGGAGGAGCTATAGACTGATAGCAGAGTACACACCTCATGGATTACTACACAGCAGTGGGGGCTGGTGGGAGGAGCTATAGACTGATAGCAGAGTACACACCTCATGGATTACTACACAGCAGTGGAGGCTGGTGGGAGGAGCTATAGACTGATAGCAGAGTACACACCTCATGGATTACTACACAGCAGTGGGGGCTGGTGGGAGGAGCTATAGACTGATAGCAGAGTACACACCTCATGGATTACTACACAGCAGTGGGGGCTGGTGGGAGGAGCTATAGACTGATAGCAGAGTACACATCTCATGGATTACTACACAGCAGTGGGGGCTGGTGGGAGGAGCTATAGACTGATAGCAGAGTACACATCTCATGGATTACTACACAGCAGTGGGGGCTGGTGGGAGGAGCTATAGAGGGACGGGCTCATTGTAATGGCTGGAATGGAATTAATGGAACGGTATCAAATATATGGAAATCACGCTTGACTCCGGTCCTTTTATTCCATTCCAGCCATCCTATAGCTCCTCCCACCAGCCTCCACTGCCACACAGCCTTTCACCACTCCTTCCCCACATTTCTATCACATTTAGATGGTCACTCAATGGACGCTTTCATCCAAAGCAACTCACAAACTCCCACGTTTAAACTGAACTGCTGTCTCCTATCCTATCCTATTGCCCCAACTCAACCCTTGTCCCTAACACCTCAGGCACTTGTGTAGATGTTAGTGGATTATATTTATAAACAAAATATACCAACTTACCCTCCTATAGGCTGGAGGACTTTCCATCAGTTTTACTGTGTGCCTAAAGAGTAGGGTCAATGGGTTGATTAAGGATTGCAGTTTGATAGTAGAGAACCTACTTAATGGATCAAGTATTTCTCTTTTCTTTTCCCCTGCTGTCTGTCTGGCTGTGCCCCAACCTGGGACCTGTCCCTGGGACTCCACCACTCTGTCCCCTGATGTGGGACCAATCCCTGGGACACTCACTCACTCCACTGCCCTGTCCCCTGATGTGGGACCTATCCCTGGGACATTCGCTCACTCCACTGCCCTGTCCCCTGATGTGGGACCTATCCCTGGGACACTCACTCACTCCACCGCCCTGTCCCCTGATGTGGGACCTATCCCTGGGACACTCACTCACTCCACCGCCCTGTCCCCTGATGTGGGACCTATCCCTGGGACACTCATTCACTCCACCGCCCTGTCCCTGATGTGGGACCTATCCCTGGGACACTCAATCTGTCTACCACCACTGTCAGCGCTTGGTGTTAATTGCCACCCAGAGCTGAATTATCACCACACACACACACACACACACACACACACACACACACACACACACACACACACACACACACACCACGCACAAAACATTAATGGTATCTGCGTGTATACATGATACATATACACTGAGTGTACAAAACATTAAGAACACCTGCTCTTTCCATGACATAGACTGACCAGGTGAATCCAGGTGAAAGCTATGATCCCTTATTGATGCCACTTGTTAAATCCACTTCAACCAGTGTAGATGAAGGGGAGGAGACAGGTTAAGGAATTTTTAGCCTTGAGACAATTGAGACATGGACTGTGTATGTGCACCTTTGAACGGGGGATGGTAGTAGGTGCCAGGTGCACCGGTTTGTGTCAAGAACTGCATGCTCCTGGGTTTTTCACACACAACAGTTTCCTGTGTGTATCAAGAATGGTCCACCACCCAAAGGACATCCAGCCAACTTGACACAACTGTGGGAAGCATTGGAGTCAACATGGCCCAGCATCCCTGTGGAACCCTTTTGACACCTTGTAGAGTCCTTGCCCCAACGAATTGAGGCTGTTCAGAGGGCAAAAGAAAGTGTTCCTAATGTTTTGTACACTCAGTGTAACACAGAATATTACTTTCAGAGAGGGTACTAATTGCAACCTGCGAGGAGGATCTGTAGGGACTGACCCAGGGATATCTGGCTGGGATATTGGTAGGCGTCTGGGGGAAAACAATAGCCTTTCTCTTATGGCTGGCTGGTCCAGAGCAAGCACAGTTCCTAGTAGAGGATTTGACACTCACCTTGACCCTGACAGCAGTCTGCTCTAATAGCTTGTATCTGGCTCATACTCTCTCTGGTGTATAGGACAGCAACAAAGAATTTCCAATCCAGGCAGTTCTTTAACCACTAGGCTACCTGCTGTATCTGGCTTGTACTCTGCTGCATAGGGCAGCAACAAAGGATCTCTACTCCTGGCAGACTGGCCGTTTTATCCACAGAGAGATCAGTGTAGGCCCAGTCAAGTGTTTTTTCCCACCTGAACTTGATCCCCCTTTTTAGAGAATCATCATCTCTCTTGTTATGCATGGGGACAAAGTGGGTGTTGTCGTTGTTAACTGTTTTCTTTTCTTCTTTCCTTGTTTATATTCAGGGGGTGTTCCAGAAAAAATAGATGCCATCCTTCCTCGTCACCCAGTCCTCTCCTCCATCTATCTCTCCATCACTCCCTTTCTCCCATCTTTTCTACTCCCATACTGAACCGTCCATCTCTCTCTCCCCTTTCCTCCTCCCGTTCTCTCCGTTCTCCATTCTTCATCCCCACATCCACCTCTGAACTGCTGTTATCTGTGTCTCTACCTTCCTCCTGTCTTCAACCTTCCTTTCTTCTTTTTGGGGTTCACTTCCCTTCAATTATTTCCCTGCTTCTCTCTCTTCACCCTCTTTCCCATCCTCTTCCCTCTTTCCCCTCCCTTCCTCTCTCCATCCGGCCTCTCTCGGCCTCTGGTAGAGGTCACCATGTGGGCCAACTACATTGTCCAGCCAGAGGAGGATGGCCGTATGGGGGCGGTAGGAGCTGGGGCCCATGGGGGCCTGGCCGGCCTGGCAGGGGTGAAGGGAGGGGGGCGTGCTACAAGGCGGACCCCTAGGATGAGTGACAGCCAGGAGGGCAAGATCAAGCTGGCGTTCTTTGTGGCCATTGTGGGCGTGACCCTGACAGTGCTGGGGGTGGGCACAGAGTTCTGGGTGGAGCTGGCCACGCCCAAGACCTGGAGTAACAACCAGACGTGTCAGACAGCCCACTACGGCCTGTGGAAGGGGTGTACCCGCACCCTGTGGGTGGACGACATCGACCCCGAGAGAGAGAGCTGCGGCCCCGCCGACCTGCCCGGAGGTAAGGAACCTGTGTCTGTCTGTCTGTCTGTCTGTCTGTCTGTCTGTCTGTCTGTCTGTCTGTCTGTCTGTCTGTCTGTCTGTCTGTCTGTCTGTCTGTCTGTTGCATTAAGGCAGGCCATGAGTTGATTTTGGGGAAAGGCTTGGTAATATCCTTTGGTTCTCATTTTGATGACAACACTGTAAAAATGGGTTTTGACTAGAGGGAGTAAAGCTACGACCGGAAGGGATTTTTTCGGAGCAGGTTAGGAGAATTTGCGCAGCAGTTTAGGATAATTAATGTGGCAGGTTAGGAGACTTAGGTTAAGGTTAGGAAAAGGGTTAGGGTTAGCTAAAATGCTCTCCTAACCTGTAACGAAAAGCCTCTTCCGGTCGTAGCTGGACTCCCTGAAATCACAACCGCAGAGATGGAGGTAACGATGGAGGTAACTGGGGCACTGATTTCATGACCAACCCCTGATTGCACTGCAGTGCTGTGTGTGTTAGTTAGGGCTTCCTCCCCTTCCTCTGCAATGATCTGTAATCATAGGATAGGTGGAAGCAGTGTGTTGGATGTCTTCCAGGAATTTACATCAATTCCGTGTCAATATGTGGGTGTGTGTATGCATGTATACATTGTATGTATGCGTGCCCTTTGTGTGTGTGTGTGTGTGTGTGTGTGTGCGCGAGCGTGCTTATGCAAATGTGTGTGAATAGGAGGCGTGTATGCCAGCTTTGCTGCGTGTGTATCTGGGTCATCCTACAGATAATGTGCAAATTGAGTCCTTAAAGGAATACTGCTTTGAAATGGAGCCAGTCTGAATTTGACAAATCTGAATGTGGCTACTGGTCTGTCTGTTAGTTATCTAGCTATAGGCATCAGATTTTTATAATCGTTGGTGAGTCAGAAAAGGATGTTTCCAGTATCCTTGTAAACATCCAACCTTTCAGTGTGTTTATATAAGACAGACGCTTCCCTTTTACTGCATGATGGAGCTTCGTCTTTTGGAATATTTCAATGGATTATTATTATTATTATTATTTAATTTCAATTTCTTTCAGTTTTAGAATTTATTTATTGAATGATCAGTCAAAAATATATTTTGATTGCAGGAATTCTTCATTATAGTGTTTTTTCATAAAATCTTCTCCAAAAAAGATATAAATAAATACGATTTTCAGCCACTTCCTCCATCCTGTACTGTTACGTTCCCCCATGTAAGTCTCTTATCTGTGGAATGACCCGTTTCTGTCTGTAGGGATCGTCCAGTGGTGGATGAATGCAGGTATTAAAGCACTTGTCCCACAGAGGGGGCCAGACAGGGCCTACGGTAGGATGAGGTAGCCATCTCCTGTATTCGTGCTTTATCTGCCAGAATAGTCTGATATTCAGCCAGGCTAGCAGTGGTTGGCTTTGATACACTAGCAATGATGTATGCATTGTTTTGAATAGGATGTATATATATTTCACATTGTATAAATATAAAATGGCTTTATTTCATTTTGTAGTCTTGATTTAGCTTGTTTTATTAGGATGGATGAATCCTATAAATGTTCATATCTATTACAATGTAGATTATACTCTATATCCACCTGGTGCATTGTTTATCAACCTCCGGTATTTTAGAGGGCTGATTCACCTTGGATGTCTAGTCGATAAACATCTATGCCTGACTCACCTTGTGTGTCTTGTCTAGCAGATAAACATCTGTGTTTACGATGACGGTCTGTGTGTTGGAGTAGAGTCCGTATCTATTCTGACACTTCCTCGTCTCCTTGCGTCAAAACACTGTTGGCCCACAGCGCCTGACAGACAGGCTCTGCTGTGTGTGTGTGGACTTCTCACGTTTGGAGAAAAACAACTGTTTCTCCATCTGTGCATCTCTATTTCACATTCATGTTTACATGCCCCTGGCGCCTGTCCCTGGGAAACAACATCACAGTCATTCTCTGTCACTGTCTGTCAGTGCCAGACCAACTAATACATCATACATCACTCACTGCTACTGTACATTACCATAACCTCTGACTAACTGACTCAGAGGTGGAGAGGTCGGCAGGTAGACAGGTAGACAGGTGGACAGGTAGACAGGTGGAGAGCTTGAGAGGTAGATCTCACTATAAATCTGTGGTCATAATATACAGGTTTCCTGTAATGCACCAGTGTTGCAGACAGAATAGCATTAAGGTTGATAGGAGAGTCTGCTGTATATGTTTGTACTTGTGTGTTTGGTTTTACTATCCTTGTGGTGACCAGAAGTCAAACAAGGAAAAAGGTTATTTTAGGCTAAGGTTTAGGGGTAGGGTTTGGGGTTAAGGTTTGGGGTTAGGGAAAATAGGATTTTGAATGGGAATCAGTTGTTTGGTCCCCACATGGATAGTAAAACAAACATCTGTGTGTTTGTGGGTCCCTCTGTGTCTCTGACCACACAGAGTATGCAAGGGTGACTATCAGACAGGGATCGAGGAAGAACAGCAGAGGACGATAGAAATATATATATAGAGAGAGAGGAAGCGCAGCAGAGGACGAGAGAATATATAAAGAGCAGCAAAGGATGAGAGAATATACAGTTGAAGTCAGAAGTTTACATACACTTAGGTTGGAATCATTAAAACTCGTTTTTCAACCACTCCACAAATTTCTTGTTAATCAACTATAGTTTTGGCAAGTCAGTTAGGACATCTACTTTGTGCATGACATAAGTAATTTTCCCAACAATTGTTTAGACAGATTATTTCACTTATAATTCACTGTATCACAATTCCAGTGGGTCAGAAGTGTACATACACTAAGTTGACTGTGTCTTTAAACAGCTTGGAAAATTCCAGAAAATGATGTCATGGCTTTAGAAGCTTCTGATAGGCGAATTGACATCATTTGAGTCAATTGGAGGTGTACCTGTGGATGTATTTCAAGGCCTACCTTCAAACTCAGTGCCTCTTTGCTTGACATCATGGGAAAATCAAAATAAAACAATTGTACACCTCCACACGTCTGGTTCATCCTTGGGAGCAATTTCCAAATGCCTGAAGGTACCACGTTCATCTGTACAAACAAACGTACGCAAGTATAAACAACATAGGACCACGCAGCCGTCATACCACTCAGGAAGGAGACGCGTTCTGTCTCCTAGAGATGAACGTACTTTGGTGCGAAAAGTGCAAATCAATCCCAGAACAACAGCAAAGGACCTTGTGAAGATGCTGGAGGAAACAGGTACGAAAGTATCTTTATCCTCAGTAAGACGAGTCCTATGTCTACAAAAACGAGTCCTATATCGACATAACCTGAATGGCCGCTCAGCAAGGAAGAAACCACTGCAAGGAAGAAACCGACATAAAAAAGCAAGACTACGGTTTGCAACTGCACATAGGGACAAAGATCGTACTTTTTGGAGAAATGTCCTCTGGTCTGATGAAACAAAAATAGAACTGTTTGGCCATAATGACCATCGTTATGTTTGGAGGAAAAAGGGGGATGCTCGCAAGCCGAAGAACACCATCCCAACCGTGAAGCACGGGGGTGGCAGCATCATGTTGTGGGGTGCTTTGCTGCAGGAGGGACTGGTGCACTTCGCAAAATAGATGGTACATGAGGATGGAAAATTACGTGGATATATTGAAGCAACATCTCAAGACATCAGTCAGGAAGTTAATGCTTGGTCGCAAATGGGTCTTCCAAATGGACAAGCATACTTCCAAAGTTGTGTCAAACTGGCTTAAGGACAACAAAGTAAAGGTATTGGCGTGGCCATCACAAAGCCCTGACCTCAATCCTATAGAAAATTTGAGGGCAGAACTGAAAAAGCGTGTGCGAGCAAGGAGGCCTACAAACCTGACTCAGTTACATCAGCTCTGTCAGGAGGAATGGGCCAAAATTCACCCAACTTATTGTGGGGAGCTTGTGGAAGGCTACCCGAAACGTTTGACCCAAGTTAAACAAATTAAAGGCAATGCTCCCAAATAATAGAGTGAATGTAAACTTCTCACCCACTGAGAATGTGATGAAAGAAATGAAAGCTGAAATTAACCATTCTCTCTTCTATTATTCTGACATTTCACATTCTTAAAATAAAGTGGTGATCCTAACTGACCTTAGACAGGGAATTTTTACTAGGATTAAATGTTAGGAATTGTGAAACTGAGTTTAAATGTATTTGACTAAGGTGTATGTTAACTTCCGACTTCAACAGTATATAAAGACAGAGAGAGAGCAGCAGAGGAGAGAATAGCAGCAGAGGAGAGAATAAATATATATATATATACTGCTCAAAAAAATAAAGGGAACACTTAAACAACACATCCTTGATCTGAATGAAAGAAATAATCTTATTAAATACTTTTTTCTTTACATAGTTGAATGTGCTGACAACAAAATCACACAAAAATAATCAATGGAAATCCAATTTATCAACCCATGGAGGTCTGGATTTGGAGTCACACTCAAAATTAAAGTGGAAAACCACACTACAGGCTGATCCAACTTTGATATAATGTCCTTAAAACAAGTCAAAATGAGGCTCAGTAGTGTGTGTGGCCTCCACGTGCCTGTATGAACTCCCTACAACGCCTGGGCATGCTCCTGATGAGGTGACGGATGGTCTCCTGAGGGATCTCCTCCCAGACCTGGACTAAAGCATCCGCCAACTCCTGGACAGTCTGTGGTGCAACGTGGCGTTGGTGGATGGAGCGAGACATGATGTCCCAGATGTGCTCAATTGGATTCAGGTCTGGGGAACGGGCGGGCCAGTCCATAGCATCACTGCCTTCCTCTTACAGGAACTGCTGACACACTCCAGCCACATGAGGTCTAGCATTGTCTTGCATTAGGAGGAACCCAGGGCCAACCGCACCAGCATATGGTCTCACAAGGGGTCTGAGGATCTCATCTCGGTACCTAATGGCAGTCAGGCTACCTCTGGCGAGCACATGGAGGGCTGTGCGGCCCCTCAAAGAAATGCCACCCCACACCATGACTGACCCACCGCCAAACCGGTCATGCTGGAGGATGTTGCAGGCAGCAGAACATTCTCCACGGCGTCTCCAGACTCTGTCACGTCTGTCACGTGCTCAGTGTGAACCTGCTTTCATCTGTGAAGAGCACAGGGCGCCAGTGGCGAATTTTCCAATCTTGGTGTTCTCTGGCAAATGCCAAATGTCCTGCACGGTGTTGGGCTGTAAGCACAACCCCCACCTGTGGATGTCGGGCCCTCATACCACCCTCATGGAGTCTGTTTCTGACCGTTTGAGCAGACACATGCACATTTGTGGCCTGCTGGAGGTCATTTTGCAGGGCTCTGGCAGTGCTTCTCCTGCTCCTCCTTGCACAAAGGCGGAGGTAGCGGTCCTGCTGCTGGGTTGTTGCCCTCCTACGGCCTCCTCCACGTCTCCTGATGTACTGGCCTGTCTCCTGGGTGCGCCTCCATGCTCTGGACACTACTCTGACAGACACAGCAAACCTTCTTGCCACAGCTCGCATTGATGTGCCATCCTGGATGAGCTGCACTACCTGAGCCACTTGTGTGGGTTGTAGACTCCGTCTCATGCTACCACTAGAGTGAAAGCACCGCCAGCATTCAAAAGTGACCAAAACATCAGCCAGGAAGCATAGGAACTGAGAAGTGGTCTGTGGTCCCCACCTGCAGAACCACTCCTTTATTGGGGGTGTCTTGCTAATTGCCTATAATTTCCACCTGTTGTCTATTCCATTTGCACAACAGCATGTGAAATGTATTGTCAATCAGTGTTGCTTCCTAACTGGACAGTTTGATTTCACAGAAGTGTGATTGACTTGGAGTTACATTGTGTTGTTTAAGTGTTCCCTTTATTTTTTTGAGCAGTGTATATATATATATATATATAAAGAGAGAGAGGAAGATCAGCAGAGGATGAGAGAATATATTGACAGAGAGAGAGAGGAAGAGCAGCAGAAGATGAGAGAATATACAGTTAAAGTCAGAAGTCAGAAGTTTCACAATTCATGACATTTAATCCTAGTAGAAATTCCCTGTCTTAGGTCAGTTAGGATCACCACTTTATTTTAAGAATGTATATATATATATATATATATAAGACAGAGAGAAGAAGAGTGTCTGTCTAATGCAGTATTAACCAAGCCCCGTAATCTTCTCTCTTTTCCTTCCTTCATCTCGTTCACCTCCCTCTCATCTGTCTCCCTCTTTCTCTTTGTTCTCACCCCTCCCTCCATCTGCCCACTCTATCACTCCTTCCCCCTCTTTCTCATGCTCTCTGCGTTCTCTCTCTCTCCTCTGTGTCTTCCTCCTTACAAATGTCTTGCTTTCTCTCCTCCCCCTCCACCTGCCCCCTCTTTCTATCTCTCCTTCTCCCTCTCTTCCATCACCCTTCTCTCTCGTGGCACCATATGTGCTGTGGATGTGCTGTGGATGTGCTGTGGATGTGCTGTGGATGTGCTGTGGATGTGCTGCGGATGTGCGGCGGATGTGCGGCGGATGTGCGGCGGATGTGCGGCGGATGTGCTGTGGATGTGCTGCGGATGTGCTGCGGATGTGCGGCGGTTGTGCGGCGGATGTGCGGTGGATGTGCGGTGGATGTGCTGTGGATGTGCTGTGGATGTGGGACTGTGTAGAGCAGTGAGCAGTGTTTTTCATGGTGCTGCCGCTACACAACAGATAAAATAGGTCTTCATTCCTAGGAGGACAGAGGGGATGGATGCATAGGGACCAGCAATATACTGTGTGTGTGTGATGTTCCCTCTCTGTTTCTCTTCTCAGAATCCAACTGCACTTACTTCAAATTCTTCACCAATGGAGACAACGCTGTCATATTTAAGAAGACGACCCACAAGAGTAAGTCGGCATCTTAAGTCTCGCTTCCGCCTCCTCCTCCTTCTCTTCCTCTCTCTCTTTCTCTCCCCCTCTCTCTCTTTCTCTCTCTTTCTCTCCCTCTCCCCCTCTCTCTCTTTCTCTCTCTTTCTCTCCCTCTCCCCCTCTCTCTCTTTCTCACTGTGCTGTATTTATCCCCTGTGGCGTCACTCTCAGATGCACAATACTCACTGAGGTGTAACTCTGCCCTCCCTCATTCTCCCCTGTCTACCTCTCCAACACCTCTTCACTCTTTCTCTAACCACTTCTCCCTCTATTCACTTCCTCTCCATCCCTCTCTCCTCCTCCTCTCATTCTGTCTCCCCCCCCTCTCTCTCCCAGACCTGAACATAGCGGCTGCTATCCTAGCAATGATAGCTCTGTCTATGATGGTGATGGGAGCTATCTGTATCACCATGTCCCTCAGTAAAGGAGTGCCCTTCTTCCTCAAGCCCGCCTCCTTCTGCTTCATCCTATCAGGTAAGGGGAAGTAGACTACAAAGAGAGCAGCCACTATTCTGTGTGTAGACTTAGACCCCCCTGTAGGGAAATAAACAATCAAAAATGTACACTAAACTCTCAAAAGTTCCAAAAGAAGAAAGATATTTCAAATGTCATATTATGTCTATATACAGTGTTGTAATTATGTGCAAAGTACAAAATGGAAAATGAATACACATAAATATGGGTTGTATTTACAATGGTGTTTGTTCTTCACTGGTTGCCCTTTGCTTGTGGCAACAGGTCACAAATAGTGCTGCTGTGATGGCACACTGTGGTATTTCACCCAATAGATATGGGAGTTAATCAAAATTGGATTTGTTTTTCGAATTCTTTGTGGGTCTGTGTAATCTGAGGGAAATATGTGTCTCTATTGTCATACATTTGGCAGGAGGTTAGGAAGTGCAGCTCAGTTTCCACCTCATTTTGTGGGCAGTGTGCACATAGCCTGTCTTCTCTTCAGAGCCAGGTCTGCCTATGGCGCCCTCTCTCAATAGCAAGGCTATGCTCACTGAGTCTGTACACAGTCAAAGATTTCCTTAATTTGGGTCAGTCACAGTGGTCAGGTATTCTGCCACTGTGTACTCTCTGTTTAGGGCCAAATAGCATTCTAGTTTGCTCAGTTTTTTTGTTAATTCTTTCCAATGTGTCAAGTAATTATCTTTTTGTTTTCTCATGATTTGTTTGGGGACAGAAGCACCAGATCATCAGCAAACAATAGACATTTGACTTCAGATTCTAGTAGGGTGAGGCCGGGTGCTGCAGACTGTTCTAGTGCCCTCGCCAATTCATTGATATATATGTTGAAGAGGGTGGAGCTTAAGCTGCATCCCTGTCTCACCCCACGGCCCTGTGGAAAGAAATGTGTGTTTTCTGCCAATTTTAACCGCATACTTGTTTGTGTACATGGATTTTATAACTTTGTATGCTTTCCCCTCAACACCACTTTCCATCAATTTGTATAGCTCTCTCTCCCCTCATACCTCCTCTCCGTTTTACCTTCCTACTCCTTCTCTCCCTCCCTCCACATCCATTCCCCATCCCCACTTCCTCCCTCCCTCAGGTCTCCTGGTCCTGCTGTCTATACTGGTGTTTCACCAGTCAGTGCTGGCTCTGTTGTCATCTGACCACTCCATACCGCTCCACCACGAGCTCTCCTGGTCCGTGGCCTGTGTGGGCTTCGCTGGGGCCATCCTCATCGTGGGGGGGATCCTTTTCCTGATCCTCTCCCTCCCCTACAGCTCCTGGGAGAAATGTCTGCCTCAATGCAACAGCAGCACTACCTAGCACATGGGAGGCCCAAAAGCACATTACTGGGGGGGAAAAAATTGAGTTTTATATCAGGATCGTAATCAAACTCCAGTCCTCGGGGGATTTGGTTGCTGGCTTTAGTTGTCAGGTATAAATCAGACACTGATTAGAACAACTACAGCCAGTAGACACTGATGCCATCCAGGAGTTGAGTTGGAGACCCCTGTTTATATTGTCAGTTATATTGTCAAACTAGACTGAAAGACTGACTAACTTGTAGGTCTACACAGTGTTTACTTAATGCAATAACAATGATGCTCACTAACTGCCTAGAACTCTACAAGCCTGCCCTAAAGCCTGCGACCTTACCAGGAAACACTACGTAGACCACAACTTCCCCACTTTTTGGCATCATGACCAACCTATAGCTTTTAGAAGTTTCTGATGACCTACCAAAGATGTTTCTAAGCAGAACCCAGTCTTTACCAGGGGGGTAATGCTGGGTTAAACAAAACCAAAGCATGGATTGCTGTCTTAACTTGTCCATTGACTGCTAACAGGGTAAGGAAACCAATATGTCATTTAGTTATTGAACTAGTTCTTTAAACACAACGTCAACCACAATGTAGTTGTAGATAAAGACCCAGCAGTGGGGTGCAGCATTCTGTCTGTACTATGTACTATGTACTAACCATTACTTATTGACAGTGTTACTTAGCCTATTAAATCACACATGGGGGGGGGGGGCTCTATGGGTAGGTCACTACCGTTGCTAAGGGAGGAGATACTTTATATTTTTCTTGAAGTGGCACAGCCATCCCTGCTACATGAAACGCCTTGCAGGTTGTCACTATTAATCTATTATGAATGATTATGATGCCTTACACTTAATACCTAGAAATAATATATTATCTAAGCAATTTACTAAATATTTATTATCTACACATTGTCCACATAAATGAATGCTGTTTTTACATAAGAATGTGTGAATGATTTAATGTATGTATGGAAGATGCAGATTTATATTTCACAGTGTATTGTATAGACTCACTTTACAAGCACAGCTCTGTATATAAAATATGTGTTTATATTTTATTTATACCTGCACACTGTAGCTTGGAGGGTGTTCAAGCTGTTCAAACCCTTTTTTCATCACGTGTTTTATTTGTCATAATAAAGCCCACCTTGTCTTTCTCTACCTACATGTTTGTTTGGGGAAATGCATATTGTGCCTAAATGGTTCTATCATCATAAGTATGTCTCACTGGGTTTGCTTTTGAAATAAATAGATTTCTCCTACTTTGTCTTGTCTACAAGTCCTTTTCTCCCTTCTAACTTAAATGCAACCCATTTTTTAACCCTTACCAACAGACGTACCAACCCCCCAACTCCCTCTCTCTCTCTCTCTCTCTAAAATTAGTACATTGCTCATCCCAGTTGCACTGCAGAGGTTGAGAAACCTTATCCATGAATGTAAACTATGTACCTCACCCCCACCCTACCCTCACCCTTACCCCCACGTGCACCTGCACCCCCACCTCTCCCAACCCCACTTTCTCTCCTGTCTCTCGGGGGAGCTCCCCTTCCCAAACCCCCCACCTCTGTTGCCCTCACCCCATTGGCCCAGAGGTGGTGTACTAGGTCAGAAGGGTCCTAGAACCTCCTTCCATGTCGGTTCCATTTCTTTTGGAGACCCTCTACCCTAATTGTCCATGGGGGGTACAGAGACCGCCAACACACACACTCTAGCCCTCCAGTGAGCAGAAACTGAAACCAGTGCTGACACATTACACGGTGTTCAGAAAGTATATATAGCTGTTTAATGGTTCTGCACAGCCTCTTTGACGAGAGCAATAGAAGCACTGCTGGCTTGTACCAGGTGTAAGTGAACCTCAGAGTGTGAAATTGGAGATTTGGCGGTGAAAAATTGGCCCAGCGTCGTCCGGGTTTGGCCGGTGTAGGCCGTCATTGTAAATAAGAATTTGTTCTTAACTGACTTGCCTAGTTAAATAAAAAAGAATAATAATACAAAAATTCCTGTTTAAATAAAGTAAATAAATAAAATATTGTGGTCACATTCACATTTACATTACATTTACGTCATTTATTAGACGCTCTTATCATTAACAGGATAGTGCACTGTATAGTGCAAATAAATGTTTTCATACCTTGGGTCTAAAGTTGTGTCAAGTCTCTCTGTCATTCCCGCCAACTCTCACTTTTTCTATTTTTTCTCTCGCTGTCATTCCCTTCATCTCTCTCTCTCTCCATCCCGCTATGCAATCTGGTTTCTGAGCTGTTCATGGGTGCACCTCAGCCACGCTCAAGGTCCTAAACGATATCATAACCTCCATCGATAAGAGACAATAATGTGCAGCCGTATTCATCGACCTGGCCAAGGCTTTCGACTCAGTCAATCACCACATTCTTATCAGCAGACTCAACAGCCTTGGTTTCTCAAATGACTGCCTCTCCTGGTTCACCAACTACTTCTCAGATAGAGTTCAGTGTGTCAAATCAGAGGGCCTGTTGTCCGGACCTCTGGCAGTCTCTATGGGGGTGCCACAGGGTTCAATTCTCGGGCTGACTCTTTTCTCTGTATACATCAATGATGTTGCTCTTGCTGCTGGTGATTCTCTGATCCACCTCTACCCAGACGACACCATTCTGTATACTTCTGGCCCTTCTTTGCACACTGTGTTAACTAACCTCCAGACGAGCTTCAATGCCATACAACTCTCCTTCCGTGGCCTCCAACTGCTCTTAAACGCAAGTAAAACTAAATGCATGCTATTCAATCGATCACTGCCCGCACCTGCCCACCCGTCCAGCATCACTACTCTAGACGGTTCTGACTTAGAATATGTGGACATCTACAAATACCTAGGTGTCTGGTTAGACTGTAAACTCTCCTTCCAGACTCACATTAAGCATCTCCAGTCCAAAATTACATCTAGAATTGGCTTCCTATTTCGCAACAAAGCATCCTTCACTCATGCTGCCAAACATACCCTTGTAAAACTGACTATCCTACCGATCCTTGACTTCGGCAATGTCATTTACAAAATAGCCTCCAATACTCTACTCAGCAAATTGGATGCAGTCTATCTGTTTTGTCACCAAAGCCCCATATACTACCCACCACTGCGACCTGTATGCTCTCGTTGGCTGGCCCTCACTTCATATTCATCATCAAACCCACTGGCTCCAGGTCATCTATAAGTCTTTGCTAGATAAAGCCCCCCCTTATCGCAGCTCACTGGTCACCATAGCAGCACCCACTCGTAGCACGTGCTCCAGCAGGTATATTTCACTGGTCACCCCCAAAGCCAATTCCTCTTTGGCCGCCTTTCCTTCCAGTTCTCTGCTGCCAATGACTGGAACGAATTGCAAAAATCACTGAAGCTGGAGAGTCATATCTCCCTCACTAACTTTAAGCACCAGCTGTCAGAGCAGCTCACAGATCACTGCACCTGTACATAGCCCATCTGTAAATAGTCCATCCAACTACCTCATCCCCATACTGTTATTTCATTTTGTTGCTCCTTTACATCCCAGTATCTCTACTTGCACATTCATCTTCTGCACATCTATCACTCCAGTGTTTAATTGCTAAATTGTAATTATTTCGCCACTATGGCCTATTTATTGCCTTACCTCCCTAATCTTACCTCATTTGCACACACTGTATATATACTTTTTTTCTATTGTGCTATTGACTGTATGTTTGTTTATTCCATGTGTAACTCTGTGTTGTTGTTTGTGTCGCACTGCTTTGCTTTATCTTGGCCAGGTCGCATATGTAAATGAGAACTTGTTCTCAACTAGCTTACCTGGTTAATTAAAGGTGAAATAAAAAATTAAAATAAAATAAAATCCCATCTCATAATGTCATTCCTTTAAAGAAAAAAATAATCAGTCTGTAAATCGGTCTGTTATTGTTTTTTTATAAACTTCGTGCAATACAGTGTTTGAGTTTATCACACATTTAGATAAACCATAATCATTTTGTCTAGATATATCTATTCTCAACTACATAGTATTCATATTGCCCACATAAATGCTATCTGTGTGCAGTTTTGTCACATTATTATTTTTTCTCTCAAATGAAATAAAAAAGAAGAAACTCAAATGAAAAAGTATGTGGAAGCGTCAGGTGGTTTCATTTCCTTTCCCCGGTCTGTAATGTAGCGGGGTGTCCAATAGTGTCCATCCCAGTTCTGCCATCACTCCAGACAATAAATGAGGTGCAGGAGAGTGTTTACACGTGTATACATTCTCTTCAACATAAACAGAAGGGGTCAAAAGGTCAAAGTTCAAGGGTCACGTGGGAAGCACAGTGAGAGTTTTTCTTTGGGGGTGGGTTCGGATGTTCGTCTCCATGGTAATTCTGTCATGGGTCATGTGACAGAGGAGAAGACATGCCCAAAACGGCTAGGGCAGAGCAGGGCAGGGCAGAGCAGGGTGGGGGGGAGAGGCAGCGCACCCCATGAGAACTGGGGGGTAGCCTGTACCCATACAGAGGATCAAAAACGCATCACCCTCCCCTCCCCTTCCCAAAATACACACCCTGTTTTCATACCAGAGGTCCTAACGAAAGTATCTATAGAGTTTGCAAATATAGGTATGCGTTAATTACAATGTACATGTTTAATTTCAAAAGTTTTCTCTATAGTGTATTTTAACCCCCCCACCTCCGTCCCCACATTTATTTAATTGACATTTTTCATTGTCAATTTCATTTTAATAATGGATGGATAGCATGTCTGTTGTGTCTGTTCTAAATAATAATTTTGGGTCTCTTGCTTGTAGAAAATAATGAATAAATGTTTCTCTTCTTCTCTCTAGGTGACAAGCGTCATCTGTTTTCTCTGTACAAATATATCAGTTTCTCTTCAAGACAGAGGTTTCTGTTAATGCCCAGAAAACAAACATCTTCAACATGACTACAGCTACGACTACTGCTAACATTGATTGGAATGGAACTCAGACTAACATAGGCCCATAGAAAACAGACTCAGAATAACACTGAAGTTGCTCAGTTGCCTCAGTCACTCACTTATTGTAGCCTTCAGTTACAATATTGGAAGACAATGTACAGTATTCACACAACTTAACTGTGTGTTAGAACCAAGGGGTAGAAAATCAAAAAAGACGTACAAATAAATTAACTGAACTCCACCAAAGAACAAGTTGTAATAATAGTAATAATAATACATTATATATTATTATTATTATATCATTAAATCATATAAATCATAATACACACTCATCTTCTCATACGTTGTATACACTCATGCTTGACACCAATGACACAGTTACACAGCCCACTGATCATACCAGCGTGTCTGTGTTTAAGAAATTCACAGTAAACGTCGTCAGGATCCAAAATCAGAGTGAAAATGATACAAATCATATCATCATTCTAAAACGATAGCATTGTGAACAGAGCTAGCTCGTAATAACGCTAATAATAATCACAACAACAATTGACGTCAAATATGATCTTGTTAAATCAGCGTTAGTATTGCACTAAAGAAAGTGGATTGTTTAAAATAGTAGCCCAAGATTAATCGCGTTGGATCATTAACAAAATAAATCATTTCTAGTGCGTTAAAATAGTAAAATAGTTTTGTTGTTAAAGTTCATTATTGTTGTAATTATCACGTTCTGTTATTACTTGTTTTCTTTTGTTTCTCAGTGAGATACTGTAGACTAATAACAGTGAAAAAGATTTTCTCTCTCTCTCCTCTCCATTCCTTTATCTCAATACCCTTTAATACTCCTTCATCCCTTCCCCCTCTCTATATATCTCTCTCTCTTCCTTCCCTGTGTACCCTCCCTCCCTCTCTCCCCCTCCCCTCCTCTCTACACGGGTGTTGTCTTCCTGTTGAGCGTATTGGAGTTGCTCTCTCTATCTCCCTTTAGCCTGTCCAGTGTTCCCATCCCTCGTTCTCTCTCCACCGTGGACGAGGAGAAAGGTGGGGGCCCCGAGCCCACCGAGTTGCCCATGGGTGCGTTGGAGTTGGAGGAATTCTGGGATAGCGAGGGGTTGTGGGACTTCAGAGAGGGCAGCGTGCCGCTCATCATCACACCCCCTCCTCCCCCTCCTCCCCCGTCCTTGGGGAAGCAGTTGTGGAGCTGGTAGAGGGTGGCGCGGTCCACGGTGCCGTACATGGGGGGCAGGCCAGCCAGCTTGGGGTCGCGGGACAGAGTGTAGAGGGAGATGTCACCCCCCGCCAGGGTGGTGTGGGAGCGAGAGTGAGGGTTGGGCAGCGTGGCCACAGACATGGGCCCCTGGGAGAGCATGGCCGAGGGGGGCAGGCCAAAATTCTTCCCCCCGCCTCCCCCCACCGGCGAGGGGTCTCGGGAGCGTGAGGGGTCAGTAGAGCGGGATGAGGAGCGGGAGCGACGGCGGAAGCGGTAGCTGGGTAGGCGGAGCATGGCGTGCGTGGTCCCCTTGAAGATGTCAGTGCGCGAACGGCAGCGAAGCTCCTTGTTCTTTTCGATGTAAATGTTGACGGCCAGAACGCCCACCATCTCAGCCATGATGAAGGACAGGCCTCCGAAGTAGAAGGACCAGCCGTAGCTGTACTGCCACTTCTTGTCTTCGTCCTTCTTAGGGGAGATGTCTCCCAGCGCTGCAGAGATGTACACGATCACACCGATGATGTTGCTCAGACCTGGGGGAGACAGGGGACAAATGAGGATATACAAACACACGCACACGCACAGACAAAAACACACAAGGATATATATACACACATACACACACAGATGAGGATATACACACACATACACACACATACACACACACACGCACTCTCTCTCTCTCTCTGTCATGTTATCCAGAGCAGGAGAGCAGGAGGAAAGACATGACTTTACATCAAAAGAACATAAACATATGTATACATACTAAGAGACTTAGATAGACACATAAAGACACAGAAATAATCACAGACACACACACAGACACACAGACAGGTCTGACAGGAGTTAGTTAGTGCACCTGCAGCCACAAAGAGAATGCCTGCTCCCAGGACGATGTTCCTCTTGTGCTTATAGAAGCGACTGAGACCGATACACACCCCTCCCATCAACAGCAGGATAGCACTGAGGATAGGGAAGATGTTGGAAGCCCTGACCATACCTACAGAGAGAGAGGGACAGGACAGTGACGGGACAGTGACGGGGAGAGCGAGGGGAGGTGAGAGAGAACAAGTGAGAGAGAAGAAGAGAGAGAGAGGAAGTGGGTGATGAAGAGAGAAGGAGGGGAAGTGAGAGAGAACAAGTGAGAGAGAAGAAGAGAGAGAGAAGAAGAGAGAAGTAGAGAGAGAGAGGAAGTGGGTGATAAAAGAGAGAGAAGAGGGAGAGAGAGAATAAGAGAGAGAGGAAGTTGGTGATAAAAAGAGAGGGAGGGGAAAGAGAAAGGGTCAAAGTAGCAGATAGAATCAGAGGGAGAGGATGAGAAATAAACAGCTGTTTTCTGCTGTGAGCAAATGAATTACCATGTGGCCAAGCTAGTGAGTGTTTAATTGTATCAGCTCTTTCCCAAGAGGCATCAACTCTGATACCCCCCAGGACAGACACACACACACACACTTCACCACTCCTCTCCCATCTAGGACATAGGCCAGAGGACAGAAATGCCAAAGTAAATGCCAGCCAAATGCCGTGGCTACATAGTGAACAGTACACAGTCTTCTCCTGCTGCATTGTGGGACGGGCACACATAGTGCGGCACGGAACACCCACACAGGTGTGGCCTGGAGGAACACCCGTGAACTAGGGCAGCACATTATCCCTCGACTTCATACAAACACTAACATGTTTTATTCAAACACAGCTTATTTTCTCCTGGTCTTCAGGAGTGAGATCTAACTACTCTATGTGGTCTAAGGCTTCTGTAAAAAGTGGTTTACAGTTGTGGATGAGTTAGGCTGTGTATCAGTTATGGGGAACTCCCGTCCTGGGGGTGGCAACAGTGTGTGCAGGGTTTTGTTCCAGCCCTGCCCAACACACCTGATTCAAATTATTTTCATTTTAGACCACAAAAAATAGTCAAAGACTCCAGCCACCCAAATTATAGACTGTTCTCTTGCTACCGCACAGAAAGCGGTACCGGAGCACCAAGTCTAGGTCCAAAAGGCTCCATAACAGCTTCTACCCCCAAGCTATAAGACTGCTGAACAATTAATCAAATGGCCACCCGGACTATTTACATTGACCCCCCTTTGTTTTTACACTGCTGCTACTAGCAGTCTATTATCTACGCATTGTCACTTTACCCCAACCTACATGTATAAACTACCTCGACTAACCTGTACCCCCGCACATTGACTCGGTACTGGTACCCCCTGTATATAGCCTCGTTATTGTTATTTTATTGTGTTACTTTTTATCATTTTTTACTTTAGTTTATTAAGGTAAATATTTTCTTAACTCTTTCTTGAACTGCATTGTTGGTTAAGGGCTTGTAAAGTAAGCATTTCACGGTAAGGTCTACACCTGTTGTATTCGGCTCATGTGACTAATAACACCTCCACCTCCTCAGGTACATCAGATGTTGACTTACGTAGAACATACTCAGGCCCATCATGGTCAAAGTCAGCATCCTCAGGGAAGTGGTTGATCTGAGAACATACTCCCCTCTTCACCCCTGAGAGAGAGAGAGAGAGAGAGAGAGAGAGAGAGAGAGAGAGAGAGAGAGAGAGAGAGGGAGGGGTGGGTGTTAGAACAGAATACCCACACACTCTATCTCACACACACACACACACACACACACACACACACACACACACACACACACACACACACACACACACACACACACACACACACACACACACACACACACACACACACACACACACACACGTACACACACACTTTATACATCAGCACATGCATCAGCTCCACTCCACAGAGTTTCATCAGAAAAAGAAACAGCAGTTTATATTAGCATATAAAAAGAGAGCAAGAGAGAAAGAGGAAGAGAAAAAGGCATGAGAGAGAGAAACTGCAGACTGGTTGTGCCTCAGGTTCTGTCCTGTCATTGTTCACCCTTCCCAGGTAGGTCTGAGGACAGAACAGTACGCATCCCCAACACAAAACATCCACACTCTCTGCCCTTAGGAACTGATTCTAGATCAGATGTCCTTGCCCCGTTAAGGTCATGCAGTATCTCATTAGTATCACACTCACATACATACATTATTTGTCATCAGGTGCTGGGTAGAAAAACACTAATTTAATGTAGAAAGGGTACCAGCATATATGTATGTATAGTTCTAATAAGAAATGTTTTATTTAGAGTGATCCACAGTGAATACCAATATTCACTTAAAAATAGTAATTTCACTGTGGTCCTTTCTGAATAAGAGCATGCAGTAACTGAATGAACACACTAACTCACCCCCACACACACCCCAACACAGAGAGCCATCCATACAGGCAGACAGGCAGACAGATAGCTACCCGCTGGGGTCTTGTGGCTCTACTGCAGACAGACAGATGGACGGACGGACGCACGGTGATGACAGCACACGACTGGTGCTGGCTGATGGATGGATTGTGAGAGAGTTGGAGTGATGGAATGATGAGACACATACGGAGGAGGGAGAGAAGGACAGATGTGGGGTGAGCTTGTCTCTTTCTCATTGTTCTTTTATTTCCATGGTTGTCGTCTGTAAAGAAAGAGATGGCACAGAGGGGGGTGTCAGCTAAACCCCCTGACAGACACCATTTTGGCTCTAAACCAGGAAGTAGTTCCCCATTGGTACAGATCTAGGATCAGTTAACCCTCTCTCCCAATGTTAACCATAACCATTAGGTGGGAAAACCAGTGTCTAGGGAGCAACTACTCCACAGCTGTTCTTGCTACACTTGAAACAGAGAAACAGCTGGATAGAGCCAAAATGACCTGAGTTTCACTCACTTCCATTCACTTACCTTTTAACTCTGTAAGAAACGTACTGGAGGGTGAAACTGACCTACATGGGCAGTAGAGGCTGCCTCTAAGTAATGCCCCAAAGATCAGTGTTCTCTATTTGAACCATCACCACAACAGCATTCAATCTAAAGAATCAACACTCATATCACTGCTGTTGAATATTGAATATTTGCTGCCCACAATGTGATGTTAGGGGGCTTTGACTAAAAGCTAAGGGAAAGACTGTACTGACCTACTAGTATTTTGCCTAGTTAAAGAAAGGTACAAATAAATACAAATGAAAATCTGGAATCCTCTCAACCTGCCGAATCAGAGAATACCCCATCCACTCACTCCTTTGGCCCCTAACACAGCAATGTGTGACATCCACCCGCGGGCTTAAATCTTTTAGAGCCAATATGTCCTCTGTTTCCATTGCACCTACACTTCACTGCATCATTGCACGGCTTCTGAGCACCCATCTTGACTCAATACTCTACGGACATCAAGGATACTTGACCTCTAAGCCATACCAAAGCACTGAAGGCTCCACTGCACCACAGAGAGAAAGAGAGAAGAGAGAGAAAGAGAGGAGAGAGAGAAAGAGAGGAGAGAGCGAAAGAGAGAGAGAGGGAAAGAGAGGGAGAAAGAGAGAAAGAGAGGAGAGAGCGAGAGAGAGAAATAGCGGGGAGGGAAGAGAGAGTGTAAAGGGAGAGATAGCAGACAGAGGCAGAGGGAGTATGAGAGAGGCAGAGAGAGACGACAGAGGGAGAGAGGGAGAAGAGCGAGAGAGCAGAGAGATAGACAACAGAGGGAGAGAGTGAGAAGAGCGAGAAAGAGAGAACAGAGAGAGAGAGGGAGAGAAAGAGGGCGGAGAGAGAGTAAAGAGAGAGGGAGAGAGAGATAGAGAGAGCAGAGAGAGAGGGAGGGAGAGAGAGAGGGTAAAGAGAGGCAGAGAGAGACAGAGGGAGTTAGTGAGAAGAGCGAGAGAGAGCAGAGAGAGTAAAGAGAGAGAGCAGAGAGAGAGAGAGCAGAGAGGGAGGGAGAGAGGGCAGAGAGAGAGTAAAGAGAGAGCAGAGAGAGAGTAAAGAGAGAGCAGAGAGAGAGGCAGAGACAGAGGGAGTTAGTGAGAAGAGCGAGAGAGAGAGAGAGAGAGAGCGAGAGAGAGGAGCACTGCAGCAATGCTGTGAGGGCTGGGGCTTATCTCTAATTGGCTGCTTTGTTATCAGGAAGCTTAGAGATGAGGACAAATGTGCTTTGCACAATGACCAGGCCAAGGATGGGACTTACCCGACATGCCTTATAGAGGAGTAGTGATGGGACTACAAACATACGGCAGCTAGCTAACACCATTCATTCAGCTTCAACTACTGTCCTATTCTGTTCTATTCTGTCCTATCCAGCCCTGTCCTGTCTTCCCCCTTCTAAAGCCTGTATGTCAGAGCAGTTAAATGTATTATAAATGCGCTGCTTGTGCCGCAGTGACTGAGTGGAGATGGCGTGATGGCTACTGTCATTTTCAGAGACCCCATCAGTTAAATCACTGGGCTGGTGCAGGGTTGGGCAACAGGGTCTGCAGTGAGTTTGTAGGGCCAGCTGTAATATACCTGATTCAGCTTATCAAAGGCTCGATGGATCTAGTTGAATCAGGTTTCCAACACATGGTTGGTGAGCACAGTGCTAGAGGGTGATGAGTGTAAGGTAGGTTATAAATTAAAGACAGTGATGGAAGGAATGGGCTGAGATGAGAGGGGTTCTTTTCAGGTGATTTCAACTTCCTGATCTGCTGACACCATGGAACATGAGGAATACAACCACTGTATACTGTACATCTAGACCATCAGCTCCTGTTACCTACTTCACCACTGGAGTCATCCTTAGTTCAGGGATGAAGTGGTATCCTTATGACAAATTCATTTGAAGGGTAGAAATTACAATCTCCACAAACATCCAGTATTGATAGATAAAGTGCCTGTACTGTACTAGCTCTCTGAACAGATACAGTTCAGAACTCTTCCCTTTAACTTCATGTGAACCCACTCTAAAGCTGTGTTGTTCTTATTGCACAACGCATCACCGGGCGCAAACTACATGACCTCCAGGACACCTACAGCACCCGATGTCACAAGAAGGCCAAAAAGATCATCAAGGACAACAACCACCCAAGCCACTGCCTGTTCACCCCGCTATCGTCCAGAAGGTGGGATTAGTACAGGTGCGTCAATGCTGGGACTGAGAAACTGAAAAACAGCTTCTATCTCAAGGCAATCAGACTGTTAAACAGCCATCACTAACACAGAGAGGCTGCTGCCTATATACACATTTTTTAAATATCATTTTAATTTCACCTTTATTTAACCAGGTTGGTCAGTTGAGAACAAGTTCTCATTTACAACTGCGACCTGGCCAAGATAAAGCAAAGCAGTGCGACACAGAGTTACACATGGGATAAACAAACGTACAGTCAGTAACACAATAGAAAAGTCTATATAGAGTGTGTGCAAATGAAGTACGATTAGGGAGGTAAGGCAATAAATAGGCCATATTGGTGAAATAATTTCAATTTAGCAATTAAACACTGGAGTGATAGATGTTTAGAAGATGAATGTGCAAGTAGAGATACTGCGGTGCAAAGAAGCAACAAAATAAATAACAATATGGGGATGAGGTAGTTGGGTCGGCTATTTACAGATGAGCTATGTACAGGTGCAATGATCGGTAAGCTGCTCTGACAGCTGATGCTTAAACTTAGTGGGGGAGATATAAGTCTCCAGCTTCAGTGATTTTTGCAATTCATTCCAGTCATTGGCAGCAGAGAACTGGAAGGAAAGGCGGCCAAAGGGGGAGTTGGCTTTGGGGGTGACCAGTGAAATATACCTGCTGGAGCACGTGCTACGGGTGGGTGCTGCTATGGTGACCAGTGAGCTGAAATAAGGCGGGGCTTTACCTAGCAAAGACTTAAAGATGACCTGGAGCCAGTGGGTTTGGCGACGAATATGAAGCAAGGGACAGCCAACGAGAGCATACAGGTTGCAGTGGTGGGTAATATATGGGGCTTTGGTGACAAAACGGATGGCACTGTGATAGACTGCATCCGATTTGCTGAGTAGAGTGCTGGAGGCTATTTTGTAAATGACATTGCCGAAGTCAAGGATCGGTAGGACAGTCAGTTTTACGAGGGCAGTAAGAACCGTCCAGAGTAGTGATGCAAGATGGGCGGACGGGTGCGGGCAGCAATCGGTTGAAGAGCATGCATTTAGTTTTACTTGCATTTAAGAGCAGTTGGAAGCCACGGAAGGAGAGTTGTATGGCATTGAAGCTCGTCCGGAGTTTTGTTAACACAGTGTCCAAAGAAGGGCCAGAGGTATACAGAATGGTGTCGTCTGTGTAGATGTGGATCAGAGAATCACCAGCAGCAAGAGCGACATCATTGATGTATACAGAGAAAAGAGTCGGCCCGAGAATTGAACCCTGTGGCACCCCCATAGAGACTGCCAGAGGTCCGGAAAACAGCAGAGGTGTATTTAGAGGGCAGGTTGGTTAGGATGATATCTATGAGGGTGCCCGTGTTTACAGATTTAGGGTTGTACCTGGTAGGTTCCATGATCATTTGTGTGAGATTGAGGGCATCGAGCTTAGATTGTAAGACGGCCAGGGTGTTAAGCATATCCCAGTTTAGGTCACCTAACAGTACAAACTCTGAAGATAAATGGAGGGCAATTAATTCACATATGGTGTCCATGGAACAGCTGGGGGCTGAGGGGGGTCTATAACAAGCAGCAACTGTGAGAGACTTATTTCTGGGAAGGTGGATTTTTAAAAGTAGAAGCTCGAACTGTTTGGTCACAGACCTGGGTAGCATGACAGAACTCTGCAGGCTATCTCTGCAGTAGATTGCAACTCCACCCCCTTTGGCAGTTCTATCTTGGCAGAAAATGTTGTAGTTAGGGATGGAAATTTCAGAATTTATGGTGGCCTTCCTAAGCCAGGATTCAGACACAGCTAGGGCATTAGGAATGGCGGAGTGTGCTAAAGCAGTGAATAAAACAAACTTAGGGAGGAGGCTTCTGATGCTAACATGCATGAAACCAAGGCTTTTACGGTTACAATAGTCAACAAATGATAACGCCTGGGGAATAGGAGTGGAACTGGGGCCTACAGGGCCTGGGTTAACCTCTACATCAGCAGGGGAACAGAGGAGTAGGATAAGGGTACGGCTAAAGGCTATAAGAACTGGTCGTCTAGTGCGTTGGGGACAGAGAATAAAAGGAGCAGATTTCTGGGCGTGGTATAAAAGATTCAAGGCATAATGTACAGACAAGGGTATGGTAGGATGTGAGTACAGTGGAGGTAAACTTAGGCGTTGAGTGATGAGGAGAGAGGTTTTGTCTCTGGAGGCACCAGTTAACCTAGGTGAGGTCTCCGCATGTGTGTGGGCTGAGACGAAAGAGCTATCTAAGGCCTTTTGAGCTGGGACTGAGGTCTCTATGGTGAAATAAAACAATAAAAACTAGCCAAGACAGCAGCATATTGACATTAGAGAGAGGCATAAAGCAATCACAGGTGTTGATCAGGAGAGCTAAGACAACAACGGGTAAATGGTGATGAATGGGCAGAGCGGGTCAGTTAGGTACATACAGGACCTGAGTTCGAGTCTGGGGCCGACAGGTAAACAAAATGAGGTACCGTGTTATTGAAACAGTCCAGGGGGCATCAGCTGTGTAGCCGAGTGATCATAGGGTCAAAAGAGCAGCAATAGGTGAGTCAGGGTGCTGTTCGGTAGTCACTACTATGCTAGGTGAGCAGGGGACACAGCGTTCAGAAAAGCTAGCAAGCGGGGGCTAGTAGATGGTTCTTCGCCGACATCATAACAGAATAGCCTGTTGAGACCACATTGGGCGATCACGTCGGCAGCCCAGTCGTGATGGATCGGTGGGGCTCCGTGTCGACAATAAAGGGCAAAGTAGGTATTGTAGCCCTAGAATTAGCTGGTATATGGGCCTAGCCCGAAGCTAGCTCAAGGCTAGCTGGTGCTTGCTTCGGGACAGAGGTATTAACTAACAGTAGCCACTCGTTTGCTGCTAGATAGCTGCGATGATCCGGGGTAATGATCCGGTGTAATAATCCAGAGTGGCAGGAATCTGATGCTGGCCTTCTAGGCAGAGTTTCTCTGTCCAGTGTCTGTGTTCTTTTTCCCACCTTAATCTTTTCTTTTTATTGGCCAGACTGAGATATGGCTTTTTCTTTGCAACTCTGTCTAGAAGTCCAGCATTTCGGAGTCGCCTCTTCACTGTTGACGTTGAGACTGGTGTTTTGCGGGTACTAATTAATGAAGCTGCCAGTTGAGGACTAGACACTCTAATGTACTTGTCCTCTTGCTCAGTTGTGCACCAGGGCCTCCCACTACTCTTTCTATTCTGGTTAGAGCCAGTTTGGGCTGTTCTGTGAAGGGAGTAGTACACAACGTTGTATGAGATCTTCAGTTTCTTGACAATTTCTCGCATGGAATAGCCTTGTTTTCTCAGAACAAGAATAGACTGACGAGTTTCAGAAGAAAGGTCTTTGTTTCTGGCCATTTTGAGCCTGTAATCGAACCCACAAATGCTGATGCTCCAGATACTCAACTAGTCTAAAGAAGGCCAGTTTTATTGCTTCTTTAATCAGAACAACAGTTTTCAGCCGTGTTAACATAATTGCAAAAGGGTTTTCTAATGATCAATTAGCCTTTTAAAATGCTAAACTTGGATTAGCTAACACAACGGGTAATTATCAGATGGTTGCTGATAATGGGTCTATGTACGCCTATGTAGAACCAAGTATTGAGTTTATTTGTTATAATTAATTGGTATTAGATTTAAAAGGTGATTGAATTGCTCCCGAATTGTAATGTTGTTAATGCATTTCTTTTGAAGAAGTATTTCATTCATGTATAAGTGAATAGGTTGTTTTACTTTTAAGTTTAAGTTTTGACCAATAAGGTCGCTTGTTAAGCTGTGGCCAATGGGAGAGTTGACCTGGATAACGGGAGGCCTGCGGAAAAAAAGAGGGAGAGAGACGTTGAGAAAAGGATGGACATTACATTATGACCGTTGGTGAAGAAGAATTATAACAGAAGACGATAAAAATAGAACAAAACCCATACCTACCGAGTTTTGAAGGGAAATACCGATTTTATTTTATAAGAGAGTTGTTATAATTATGTTTAGACTTAGTAAAGACTGAAGCTACCATCTCATCGTGGAGGTATTTGACAGCCTTGAGGTTAGCCTAGCATCGTGTGAAAGATGATTAAGATTAACGAGTTCATGTTCCCATGGGCTATCGGTTACTGCTAAAGAGTACTGTCTGCATTGATAGCTGTGCTTGCTGTGGATCTTGTGAGGAAACCTGCACAGAACTGCTATACTTCGCTGAGGGAATATCTACGAGTAGTGAGTAACCACAACAGTGGGGTGCTTCTGGACTTTAAGTGTGTCGGCATTTTTTTTTTTGAGCTGCAACGCGCGCCAACGGGTTAAGCAAGCTTGAAATAATTTGGACATGGGTTGTGCACGACTCATTGGGGATTATTATTTTTATTTATTTTGATGTGGTGCATTGAAAATGTAATAATACACACCTTGAACCTTATGTATGTTGCCTTGGTGGAGTCATTTACTGTTTCAATTTAATTTAATGCATGGGAAAGTATATCCTTATACAATAACAAAAATCTATAATCATTCCATCTGAAGTTAATACCCTATTTGTCATCACCCTAGATAGTTTATAATAGGGATTCTTATTGGAGATGTCCTTCTCACCTAACATCCCATGCAGTTGATATATTCTATGTAAGGTAATATCGTGAGAGTCAAATTCGAGCCTGGTGAGAGGGTTACAGGTATATGTTGTGAAATTATTAGATATGACTTGTTAGATAAGTATTTCACTACACCCGCAATAACATCTGCTAAACACGTGTATGTGACCAATAACAATTGATTTGATCCTCCTTGGAAATCATTAAACAGAAACATCAGTCCACTGGGAAAGCCTAGGAAAGAGTTTCCTCTTCCAGTATTTCCACGTTCCAGATTTTCCAAGGAGCTCATAAACTCAGCATGTGCATTGCTTCACATTATAATGACCTTTACGGCAGCACTGCTGACTACATAATTCCACTGAAACATATGGTAACCATACCATCCATTCATCTCATCTGACACGAAACAACTGCACAACATCAACTCTGAGCGTCCTTGTAATGGACCCTCCATTCCATTCAGTCCTTATGCATATCACAAGACAGCAACACTGCAGGTAGTGCATTAGGACACAGACATGAGGTCTGCACTGGTATTGCATCAGATCCAAAATAGCCACAGTCCTTACTTTGATCATACCAGCTATTGCCAACTATTACCAGCTATTACCAACTATTACCACCTATTACCAGCTATTACCAGCTATTACCAGCTATTACCAACTATTACCACCTATTACCAATTATTACCAGCTATTACCAACTATTACCAACTATTACCAATATAACCAACTATTATACATAGTATTTATAGTATCTAATCTCTTAAAAACTGCAATATGTCACTTTTTGGGTGACCCAACCAAATTCACATAGAAATGTGAGTTATAGATCTGTCATTCTCATTGAAAGCAAGTCTAAAATAATTTTAGACCCAAGCCACACCTGTACCCAGACTTTTTACCACTCCCCTCTGGCGCAGGTATAGGGCACCCCTCGGCAGGAAAAACAGAACTAGACAATAATTTGTGCCAGGTGTGATATCCCTCCTAAATAGCTCAGGCTAATGTTCCTATCGACCCAGTAAGGCCAGCAGGCTAGTCTCTTTTTATTGGTATGTAACTGTTATGAAAGTTGTATTGTCAATTTGTTTTGTATTTTAACGCCACTTTAAACATGTACATGACACTGCAACAAAATTTCCCCATGGGGGCAATAAAGTCAGTAAAGTAAGAAGTGGTAGATCTGTTCTATATCTGCTATTTCTATGCTCCCCATTCTTAAGTTTTGTTTTTGCGTCTTTTACTTTTGGTTTTGTACACCAGCTTCAAACAGATGAAAATACAATATTTTTGTATTTTTTAAAATATATTTCACAGTGGTTTAGATGGTACAATGATTCTCTACACTACACCGCCTTGTTTTGTCACATAAACTGAAATTAGGCGAACTATTAGAATTTTAGCAACCAGGAAATGGCAGAGTGATTTCTGCATAGTGTACCTTTAAATCTAGAATGGACATTAGGACAAAAGGCTCAAATGGAACCAGTCCTAACTCATCCCCTCCAACGTCATACACACACACACACACACACACACACACACACACACACACACACACACACACACACACACACACACACACACAAGATCCACACATGCTTCCGTCTACCCTCTATCCATCCTCTCCCACTCCACCCACATATCCAAGATGGTGTGTTAGTAGCATTTAAGTAGCCTACCTTCCAGGCAGCAGATCCTCCAGAGGCCAGAGTGGGTGAGGGCTCCGGGGTCCTTCTTGTCCTTGTTGTGGGGGTCGTCCGAGTGGTTGCGGGTGCTGTTGCAGATGGAGGCACGGGAGTACAGCCAGTAGTCCGTCCCTATAGAAACCGTCATCAGGCAGAAGGCTGCAAAGGCCCCCACGGTGGTGAGGAGGATCTGGATCCCCTTCTCACAAACCATCCCTAGAGAGGAGGGACAAGGAGGAAGAAAAGTGAGAAGTGCAGTAGAGACAAGAGATCAACAGATGAGATAGAAAGAGGGAGAAAGGGGAGAGATGAGGGAGGAGAGAGAGACAGAGAGAGAGAGAGAGAGAAAGAAAAGAGAGAGATGCAGAGAGAGGGAGAAAGAGAAGAGAGAGATGCAGAGAGAGAGAAAGAGGGAGCGAGAGATGCAGAGAGAGAGAAAGAGGCAGAGAGAGATGCAGAGAGAAGAGAGAGAAAGAGAAGAGAGAGATGCAGAGAGAGAGAAAGAGGCAGAGAGAGGGAGAGGCAGAGAGAGATGCAGAGACAGAGAGGCAGAGAGAGAGAGAAAGAGGCAGAGAGAGATGCAGAAAGAGAGAGATATGCAGAGAGAGAGAGATGCAGAGAGAGAGAGAGAGATGCAGAGAGATGAGGTGTATAAGTGGTTATATGAGGTGTCCTTGGAAGGGGAGTTGGACGATACTGCTGACTCGTCTTAACAGGAAGGAATTGATGGTGAACACAACAAATTACACTCTGAGAATCTCAATGTGCTCCATATTCATGACCATGACACCACTCTCTCCCCCACATAATCAGCATAGACAGGGCTAGAGCAGAATACACAACACACTTGATGAGACAGAACACACACACACACGCACACACACACACACACTCACACACTCACACACACACACACACACACACACACACACACACACACACACACACACACACACACACACACACACACACACACACACACACAGACACACACACACCTCAATATACATAATCACAGCGCAAGAACACAGCAGCAACAACAGCACATACAGGAACAACGCTCAACAATTACATGTTGTGTTCATTGTCGAAAATCAATCAATCAATCAATCAATCAATCAATCAATCAATCAATCAATCAATCATTTAGGCTTATACAATCAATCCTTTACAGTATCAGTGTTCATATCCTCTTCTTACCTCCAACATCACCATAGTATACCCCTCTGGTCCCCTTGTACATGAAGTGGTGCTAAAACCTGTGCATTTACATGATGGTTACATAAGCCTCTGCCCAGCACCCTGCCCTGAACTTTAGTCACTGTTACTAGCCGGCTACCCCCCGGTACTCTACCCTGCACCTTAGAGACTGTTACTAACCTGCTACCCCCCGGTACTCTACCCTGCACCTTAGAGACTGTTACTAACCTGCTACCCCCCGGTACTCTACCCTGCACCTTAGAGACTGTTACTAACCTGCTACCCCCCGGTACTCTACTCTGCACCTTAGAGACTGTTACTAACCTGCTACCCCCCGGTACTCTACCCTGCACCTTTGAGACTGTTACTAACCTGCTACCCCCCGGTACTCTACCCTGCACCTTAGAGACTGTTACTAACCTGCTACCCCCCCGGTACTCTACCCTGCACCTTAGAGACTGTTACTAACCTGCTACCCCCCCGGTACTCTACCCTGCACCTTAGAGACTGTTACTAACCTGCTACCCCCCGGTACTCTACCCTGCACCTTAGAGACTGTTACTAACCTGCTACCCCCCGGTACTCTACCCTGCACCTTAGAGACTGTTACTAACCTGCTACCCCCCGGTACTCTACCCTGCACCTTTGAGACTGTTACTAGCCGGGTACCCCCCGGTACTCTACCCTGCACCTTAGAGACTGTTACTAACCTGCTACCCCCGGTACTCTACCCTGCACCTTAGAGACTGTTACTAACCTGCTACCCCCCGGTACTCTACCCTGCACCTTAGAGACTGTTACTAACCTGCTACCCCCGGTACTCTACCCTGCACCTTAGAGACTGTTACTAACCTGCTACCCCCCGGTACTCTACCCTGCACCTTAGAGACTGTTACTAACCTGCTACCCCCCGGTACTCTACCCTGCACCTTTGAGACTGTTACTAGCCGGCTACCCCCCGGTACTCTACCCTGCACATTAGAGACTGTTACTAACCTGCTACCCCCCGGTACTCTACCCTGCACCTTAGAGACTGTTACTAGCCGGGTACCCCCCGGTACTCTACCCTGCACCTTAGAGACTGTTACTAGCCGGCTACCCCCCGGTACTCTATCCTGCACCTTAGAGACTGTTACTAACCTGCTACCCCCCGGTACTCTACCCTGCACCTTAGAGACTGTTACTAACCTGCTACCCCCCGGTACTCTACCCTGCACCTTAGAGACTGTTACTAGCCAGCTACCCCCCGGTACTCTACCCTGCACCTTAGAGACTGTTACTAGCCGGCTACCCCCCGGTACTCTATCCTGCACCTTAGAGACTGTTACTAGCCGGCTACCCCCCGGTACTCTACCCTGCACCTTAGAGGCTGCTGCCCTATGTACATAGTCATGGAACACTGGTCACGTTAATAATGCTTACATACTGTTTTAGCCACTTCATATGTATATTCTGTATTCTAGTCAAGGCTGATCCTATACAACTACTGCTGTACACACCTTTTCTATTCATATACTGTCTATAATGTCTATACACACCATCATATACATATAGATTTATATTCCGGACTCTGACATTGCTCGTTCTAATATTCCCATATTTCTTCATTCCTTTCTTTACATTTATGGGATTTGCCTGTATAGTTTTGTATTGTTAGGTATTACTGCACTGGTGGAGCTAGGAACATAAGCCTTTCGCTACACCTGTGATAACATCTGAACATTTGTATTTTATTTGGCTTCATCTCACCCCAGGCACATTTACCTCCATTGTGACTTCATTTGCAAATCTTTGAAATTGTGCAAAGCACACTCGGGTATAAGAGTTGTGGGTTATTAACAATGTGTACCTGCAATGTAATTACACTGTACCTGCCTATGTAATAACCACGTAAATACATTGATTATAGTGCCACTTGATGTAAACTGGGACCCCATTGCGTTACCAAGGTATACATTTACATCAGCTGAGGTAAGACTTACCTGCCGCCGAGTTTCTATCCTTCGACTCCATTTTGAAATCTTTCTTTTCCTCGTTAATGAAGAATGCGCTGTCCCCTCAATCCGGACAGCATCCATCGACTGTTCTCACTCTCTCCCCCTCTCCTTCCTGCACTCGTTTTCTCTCTCTCTCTCTTTGGCCTCTATCTCTTTCTCTCTCTCTCACTGGAAAGATGTGCTGGTGGAGGCTCTTGATTGTGATTGGACGCTCTCGCTCTGGTCCTCTTATTCACAGGAAGCAGTCACTGAGGAGGACATGGTAGTTGGGCTACTGCCAAAGAAAGACAAGAAGAAGAAGGAGAATGATAACATTAGTTGTTTATAGCTGTGCAGTTATGAGGCCTGTTTATCTAAAAACTGTGATCATCTCAGAAAGTTCAGACTATTGATTACTCACATTATAAAGTCACGTTGTAAAAACACAAATAACAGAAAACTAAAACACAAAAAAACTATCAAGTCGACTCTCATACCAGTATAACATAGAATAGAATACAAATGGTGCATCTGAATATAGAGCTAGAAATAACAGATCTGGTCTGAATAAGACGAGCGAGAAAGGGGGAGAGTAGAGAGGGTGCACTCAGCGTTGTTGCCATGGCGACATTGAATTCCAAAGTCTGGATAGCATAGAGTGAGGGACTGAGAGAGAGAGAGAGAGAGGGACTGAGAGACTGAGATAGGAGGACTGAGAGAGAGAGAGAGAGAGAGAAAGAGAGAGAGGGACAGAGAGAGAGATGAACAGAGAGAGGGACTGAGAGAGGGAATGAGAGAGAGGGGGAATGAGAGAGAGAGAGAGAGAGAGAGAGCGCGAGAGAGAGAGAGAGAGAGGGACTGAGAGAGAGGGACAGAGAGAGTGAGGGACAGAGAGAGAGAGAGGGAGAGAGAGATGAATGGAGAGAGGGACAGAGAGAGAGGGACAGAGAGAGAGAGGGACTGAGAGAGATGAACGGAGAGAGGGACAGAGAGAGAGAGGGACAGAGAGAGAGAGAGGGACTGAGAGAGAGAGAGAGAGAGAGAGGGACTGAGCTAGAGAGAGAAGCAGAGAGAGAGAGAAAGACTGAGCGAGAGAGAGAGGGGGACAGAGAGAGAGAGGGATTGATGAAAGAGAGAGAGGGACTGAGAGAGAGAGAGATGAACAGAGAGAGGGACAGCGAGAGAGAGGGACTGAGAGAGAGATAGAGACTGAGCAAGAGAGAGAGACAGACAGACAGAGAGAGGAACTGAGAGAGGGATGAGAGAGAGAGGGACTGAGAGAGAGCGAGAGAGCTTTATTACAGGCCATACTGTTTCTAACTGCCTTAATAATCTCCCCCATAGAAACAACAGTGACAGCACCATCAACAGAAACGGAAGGGATCTGTTGCAGCTCTGTAGAAGCCTGGGTCTGTACTTTGTCAATGGTAGGTTATGGGGGGACTCTTTGGGGAGATTCACCTACTGCTCACCTCTTTGCCACAGTACAGTAGACTTTATGATTACAAACATTGACCCTTTCCCTCTCAGCTCATTCACTGTCAAGCCACTAACACCTCTGTCTGATCACAGCCAAATTACGTTGTTCCTCAAAAGAACAGACATGGAAACAACTACACATTCACAGCCCAGTAAGGTGTACAACATCAGAAATTCATACAGATGGGCCCAAAACAGCACAGAAGATTACCAGAAAGCAACCAGTAACCAAAATATCCAAACCCTCTTAGATAACTTTCTGGATACCACATTCACTCACAGTAAAGAAGGCATCAATCTAGCAGTACAAAACATCAACTATATATTCAGGCAAATGGCAAAAGAAGCACAATTTAAATTGATAAAAAACAAAACAAAAAAGATCACAGATGACACCTGGTTTGATGCAGATTGCAAAATTATAAGGAAAAAGCTTAGAACACTATCCAACCAAAATCACAGAGACACAAATAATGGTGAATTACTGTGTCTCATTACTGTGAGACTTTAAAACTCTATAAACGTACACTCAGAACCAAAAAGCACAGTACAACAGCAAGCAGCTGACACTAATTGAGGAGTCCAAAACACAAACAACTTCTGGCAAAAATGGAGAAAAAAAATAAAACAATCGAAACAAGAGAAATTAGCGATACAAAATGGTGACATATGGACAACCCATTTTAAAACACTCTACAACACCATTCAAATTGACACAAATGCAGAACAACGCCAAATTCATGACAAGTTGAATGGATTAGAAAAAGCTATAAAGGACAATAAAAATCCATTGGACTCCCCAATTACTGACCAGGAGCTCTATAAGAAACTTCAGGCTCTCAAATTTAAAAAAGCATGCGGACCTGATGACATCCTAAATGAGATGCTCAAACTTACTAGTGCAAAATTTCAATTGGCTATATTAAAACTGTTTAATTTGATCCTGAGTGTAGGTTATTTCCCTGACATCTGGAATCAAGGACTCATAACCCCAATCTTTAAGAACGGAGACAAATTTGACCCTAACAATTACAGAGGCATTTGTGTGAACAGTAACCTGGGGAAGGTTTTCTGTAGTATTATAAATGTAAGAGTTCTAAACTTCCTTAATAAGCACAATGTCTTGAGTAAAAGCCAAATTGGATTTATACCAAAACATTGCATGATTGATCATATTTACACCCTACACATCCTGATAGATAAACATGTCCACCAAAATAATACCAAAATATACGCTTGCTTTATCGACTTCCAAAAAGTATTTGATTCTATTTGGCATACAGGACTGTTCTACAAAGTTATTGAAAGTGGTGTAGGGGGTAAAACATATGACATAATTAAATCAATGTATACTGGCAATACATGCAGCATTAAAATTGGCAAGAAAAGAACAGAATTCTTTAACCAGGGGCGGAGCCTTTGCCAGGGTTGCAATCTGAGCCCTGCACTCTTCAATATTTACATCAACGAATTGGCCACTATTCTAGAAAAATCTCCACAATTCAGAGGTTAAATACCTACTCTTCGCAGATGAACTATGCCTGCTGTCACCCACAGCACATAGCCTACAGCAGAGCCTGGACCTGCTATTTTTAAAAATGTATTTTACCTTTATTTAATTAGGCATGTCAATTAAGAACAAATTCTGGGGCTAACAGCCTTGTTCAGGGGCAGAATGACAGATTTGTACTTTGTCAGCTCGGGGATTCGAACTTGCAACCTTTCGGTTACTAACCCAACGCTCTAACCACTAGGCTACCCTGCCACCTGGGCCCTGGCAGTAAACCCCAAAAATACAAAAAAAAAGATTTTCCAGAGAAGATCCAGATCTCAGGGAATTAGACCAAAGTTCTCAATTGGTAGAAAATATATAGAGTACTGCACACACTACAATTACTTAGGTTTAAAAATAAGCTCAACCTGACACCTTAATGATGCAGTGAATGAACTGAGAGACAAAGCACGCAGGGCATTCTACGCCATTAAAAAGCAAATTCAAATTGAAATACATATTAAAATTTGGCTAAAACTAATTGAATGTGTCATTGAACCAATCACACTTTATGCCAGCAAGGTGCAAAACAAGATTTCATCAAATGGGACAAACACCCCATTGAAACCCTGCATGCAGAGTTCTGTAAGATTCTCCTACATGTCCAGAGGAAAACTACAAACAATGCATGCAGGGCAGAATTAGGCCAATATCCACTAATAATAAAAACTCAAAAAAGAGCAATTAAGTTTTGGAAACATCTAAAATACAGTGACCCCCTCTCATATCATTACCAAGCCCTGCAATGCCAAGAGCTGAGCAAAGAAAATAGTCCCCTCATCCAGCTGGTCCTGGGGCTGAGTTCACAAACCTGTTCAACTAACACACTGAAGCCTCAGGACCAGAACATCCAATCAATCAGAATAAAACAAATTACAACACAGTCAAAACAAAACTACATTGCTTATTGGGAAACACAAGCACAAACACAAAGCAAAATGCAGTGCTATCTGGCCCTAAATCGACAGTACACAGTGGCTAACTATTTGACCATGGTTACTGATCAAAACCTTAGAAAAACCTTGACAAAGTACAGGCTCAGTGAGCACAGCCTTGCCATTGAGAAGGGTAGACACAGGAAAACCTGGCTCCCTGTAGAGGAAAGGCTGTGCAACCACTGCACCACAGCAGAACCTGATACAGAGCTGCATTTCCTGACAAAATGTAAAAAATATAAAACAATTAGAGAGTGTCATTTCCCCAAATTTGAAACCCTTATTCAAGGTTTTAAAGACCTCTCTGATGAGGATAGGCTACCCATCCTGTTGGGGAAGGACGTAGAGAGCTGTGTGTTGGCAGCGCACTACATTGCTGCCTGCCATAAGATGAGGGACAGTGTCTGACAGACCAATAAACCTGCACATGTCCTCTACTGTATGCTTATTGTTCAATGTATAGTTTTGACCCTTGGTTATTGTTGTTACTGTTGTCCCGTTGACAATTTTTTGATTCTTATTATCTTAATATTGTAAATATCCAAAGTAAGCTTTGGCAATATGTACATTGTTACATCATGCCAATAGAGCAAATTTAATTTAATTTAATTAAAAGGAACTGAGAGAAGGACTGAGAGAGAGAGAGAGAGAGAGAGACAGAGAGAGAGGGACGGAGAGAGAGGAACTGAGAGAGAGAGGGGGACAGAGAGAGAGAGAGGGACCGATAGAGGGACTGAGAGAGAGAGTGACAAAGAGAGAGAGAGGGATAGAGAGAGAGAAAGAGAGAGGGATAGAGAGAGAGAGAAAGAGAGAGAGATAGAGAGAGAGGGACAGATAGAGAGAGGGACTGAGAGAGAGAGAGAGAGAGAGAGGAACAGAGAGAGGAACAGAGAGCGAGAGAGAGAGTGACAGAGAGAGAGAGAGGGACAGAGAGAGAGCGGGACAGAGAGAGAGGGACTGAGAGAGAGAGAGTGACAGAGAGAGAGAGAGGGACAGAGAGAGAGAGAGGGACAGATAGAGAGAGGGACTGAGAGAGAGAGAGAGAGTGACAGAGAGAGAGAGAGGGACAGAGAGAGAGAGAGGGACAGAGAGAGAGAGAGGGACAGATAGAGAAAGAGGGACAGATAGAGAGCGGGACAGAGAGAGAGAGTGACAGAGAGAGAGAGAGGGACAGATAGAGAGAGGGACTGAGAGAGAGTGACAGAGAGAGAGAGAGGGACAGATAGAGAAAGAGGGACAGATAGAGAGCGGGACAGATAGAGAGAGGGACAGAGAGAGAGAGTGACAGAGAGAGAGAGAGGGACAGATAGAGAGAGGGACTGAGAGACAGATAGAGGGACAGAGAGAGAGAGAGAGAGGGACAGATAGAGAGAGGGACTGAGAGAGAGAGAGGGACAGATAGAGAGAGGGACTGAGAGAGAGAGAGTGACAGAGAGAGAGAGGGACAGATAGAGAGAGGGACTGAGAGAGAGAGAGTGACAGAGAGAGAGAGGGACAGAGAGAGAGAGAGGGACAGATAGAGAGAGGGACTGAAAGAGAGAGAGTGACAGAGAGAGAGAGTGACAGAGAGAGAGAGGGACAGAGAGAGAGAGGGACAGATAGAGAGAGGGACTGAGAGAGAGAGAGAGTGACAGAGAGAGAGAGGGACAGAGAGAGAGAGGGACAGATAGAGAGAGGGACTGAGAGAGAGAGTGACAGAGAGAGAGGGACAGAGAGAGAGAGGGACAGAGAGATTGTGAGAAAAATTGAATATTTGAAGTAGGTATACACGTTGCACTTCAAGCAGTAAAATGTATAAGCGCTGTATCAACAGCCATAATGTGTACGACCACAGCGACAGTCTGCCACACACACACACACACACACACACACACACACACACACACGCACACACACGCACACACACACACACGCACACACACTCAGCAGAGGACAAGATGTAATCCCAGTGTGTAGTGCTTAAAAACGATAAAGAAATCTAAACAGAAAAATGTGAAGAACAATAAAGGGGCACGCATAATTTAGCAAACATAATTTAGCCAATATAATGCAGCGCGGTCTAGAGGCATTCATATTTGATGATGCAATATGGCACCCTGATCAAAATAGGTTACATCCTGTTTGGATTGTGAGACCTAAAACAGAGAACTGCCTCAAAAGAGAGAGTAAGACAGATAGAGAAAGAGAGTACGAGAGAGAGAGAGGAAGAAAGAGGGAGAGGAAGAGAGGGAGAGAGAGGGAAAGAGAGGGAGAGAGAGAGAGATAGGAAGAAAGAGGGAGAGAGAGAGAGAGAGAGAGAGGGAGAGAGAGAGGGGGAGAGAAAGAGAGAGAGAGGTAGTGTCTCTGAACACACTTAGGTTGTACCTTCTAATGTTAGTGGTACAATATCATTCTCTCTTTGTCTCCATCTTGTCCCTCCTTCACTGTGAGCTGTCCCTCTTTCTCATAAAGTGATCTGTCCCTCTCTCTCATAAAGTGAGCTGGCCCTCTCTCTCATAAAGTGATCTGTCCCTCTCTCACATAAAGTGAGCTGGCCCTCTCTCTCATAAAGTGATCTGTCCCTCTCTCTCATAAAGTGATCTGTCCCTCTCTCTCATAAAGTGAGCTGGCCCTCTCTCTCATAAAGTGATCTGTCCCTCTCTCTCATAAAGTGAGCTGGCCCTCTCTCTCATAAAGTGATCTGTCCCTCTCTCTCATAAAGTGAGCTGGCCCTCTCTCTCATAAAGTGATCTGTCCCTCTCTCTCATAAAGTGAGCTGGCCCTCTCTCTCATAAAGTGATCTGTCCCTCTCTCTCATAAAGTGAGCTGGCCCTCTCTCTCATAAAGTGATCTGTCCCTCTCTCTCATAAAGTGAGCTGGCCCTCTCTCTCATAAAGTGATCTGTCCCTCTCTCTCATAAAGTGATCTGTCCCTCTCTCTCATAAAGTGAGCTGTCCCTCTCTCTCATAAAGTGATCTGTCCCTCTCTCTCATAAAGTGAGCTGGCCCTCTCTCTCATAAAGTGATCTGTCCCTCTCTCTCATAAAGTGAGCTGGCCCTCTCTCTCATAAAGTGATCTGTCCCTCTCTCTCATAAGTGAGCTGGCCCTCTCTCTCATAAAGTGATCTGTCCCTCTCTCTCATAAAGTGATCTGTCCCTCTCTCTCATTAAGTGAGCTGTCCCTCTCTCTCATAAAGTGAGCTGTCCCTCTCTCTCATAAAGTGATCTGTCCCACTCTACCATAAAGTGAGCTGTCCCTCTCTGACATTTTTTTAAACTTTTAATCTAATAAAACCAAAACTAAATTACTGACTGCATCTATTTGCATACGTGTGTGAATACAGACAAGTTTATGCATCTGTATGTATGTTCTTCCGTCTCTTTCATTGTGCTACAGATGACCCCCTCCCCTCTTTCATTGTGCTACAGATGACCCCCTCCCCTCTTTCATTGTGCTACAGATGACCCCCTCCTCTCTTTCACTGTGCTACAGATGACCCCCTCCTCTCTTTCACTGTGCTACAGATGACCCCCTCCCCTCTTTCATTGTGCTACAGATGACCCCCTCCTCTCTTTCATTGTGCTACAGATGACTCCTCCTCTCTTTCATTGTGCTACAGATGACTCCTCCTCTCTTTCATTGTGCTACAGATGACTCCTCCTCTCTTTCATTGTGCTACAGATGACCACCCTCTCTTTCATTGTGCTCTAGATGACCCCCTCCTCTTTTTCATTGTGCTACAGATGACTCCTCCTCTCTTTCATTGTGCTACAGATGACCCCCTCCCCTCTTTCATTGTGCTACAGATGACTCCTCCTCTCTTTCATTGTGCTACAGATGACTCCCTCCCCTCTTTCATTGTGGTACAGATGACCCCCTCCCCTCTTTCATTGTGCCAAAGATGACCCCCTCCCCTCTTTCATTGTGCTACAGATGACCCCCTCCTCTCTTTCATTGTGCACAGATGACTCCTCCCCTCTTTCATTGTGGTACAGATGACCCCCTCCCCTCTTTCATTGTGCCAAAGATGACCCCCTCCCCTCTTTCATTGTGCTAGAGATGACCCCCTCCTCTCTTTCATTGTGCACAGATGACTCCTCCCCTCTTTCATTGTCCTACAGATGACCCCCTCCCCTCTTTCATTGTGCTACAGATGACCCCCTCCTCTCTTTCATTGTGCACAGATGACTCCTCCCCTCTTTCATTGTGGTACAGATGACCCCCTCCCCTCTTTCATTGTGCCAAAGATGACCCCCTCCCCTCTTTCATTGTGCTACAGATGACCCCCTCCTCTCTTTCATTGTGCACAGATGACTCCTCCTCTCTTTCATTGTGCTACAGATGACCCCCTCTCCTCTCTTTCATTGTGCTACAGATGACCCCCTCCCCTCTTTCATTGTGCTACAGATGACCCCCTCCCCTCTTTCATTGTGCTTAAGATGACCCCCTCCTCTCTTTCACTGTGCTACAGATGACCCCCTCCTCTCTTTCACTGTGCTACAGATGACCCCCTCCCCTCTTTCATTGTGCTACAGATGACTCCTCCTCTCTTTCATTGTGCTACAGATGACTCCTCCTCTCTTTCATTGTGCTACAGATGACTCCTCCTCTCTTTCATTGTGCTACAGATGACTCCTCCTCTCTTTCATTGTGCTACAGATGACCACCCTCTCTTTCATTGTGCTCTAGATGACCCCCTCCTCTTTTTCATTGTGCTACAGATGACTCCTCCTCTCTTTCATTGTGCTACAGATGACCCCCTCCCCTCTTTAATTGTGCTACAGATGACTCCTCCTCTCTTTCATTGTGCTACAGATGACTCCCTCCCCTCTTTCATTGTGGTACAGATGACCCCCTCCCCTCTTTCATTGTGCCAAAGATGACCCCCTCCCCTCTTTCATTGTGCTACAGATGACCCCCTCCTCTCTTTCATTGTGCACAGATGACTCCTCCCCTCTTTCATTGTGGTACAGATGACCCCCTCCCCTCTTTCATTGTGCCAAAGATGACCCCCTCCCCTCTTTCATTGTGCTAGAGATGACCCCCTCCTCTCTTTCATTGTGCACAGATGACTCCTCCCCTCTTTCATTGTCCTACAGATGACCCCCTCCCCTCTTTCATTGTGCTACAGATGACCCCCTCCTCTCTTTCATTGTGCACAGATGACTCCTCCCCTCTTTCATTGTGGTACAGATGACCCCCTCCCCTCTTTCATTGTGCCAAAGATGACCCCCTCCCCTCTTTCATTGTGCTACAGATGACCCCCTCCTCTCTTTCATTGTGCACAGATGACTCCTCCCCTCTTTCATTGTCCTACAGATGACCCCTTCCCCTCTTTCATTGTGCTACAGATGACTCCTCCTCTCTTTCATTGTGCACAGATGACTCCTCCCCTCTTTCATTGTGCTACAGATGACCCCCTCCCCTCTTTCATTGTGCTACAGATGACTCCTCCTCTCTTTCATTGTGCTACAGATGACCCCCTCCTCTCTTTCATTGTGCTACAGATGACCCCCTCCTCTCTTTCATTGTGCTACAGATGACCCCCTCCCCTCTTTCATTGTGCTACAGATGACTCCTCCTCTCTTTCGTTGTGCTACAGATAACCCCCTCCTCTCTTTCATTGTGCTACAGATGACTCCTCCTCTCTTTCATTGTGCTACAGATAACCCCCTCCCCTCTTTCATTGTGCTACAGATGACTCCTCCTCTCTTTCGTTGTGCTACAGATAACCCCCTCCTCTCTTTCGTTGTGCTACAGATAACCCCCTCCTCTCTTTCATTGTGCTACAGATAACCCCCTCCTCTCTTTCATTGTGCTACAGATAACCCCCTCCTCTCTTTCATTGTGCTACAGATAACCCCCTCCTCTCTTTCATTGTGCTAAAGATGACCCCCTCCCCTCTTTCATTGTGCTACAGATGACTCCCTCCTCTCTATCATTGTGCTACAGATGACCCCCTCCTCTCTTTCATTGTGCTACAGATGACCCCCTCCCCTCTTTCATTGTGCTAGAGATGACCCCCTCCTCTCTTTCATTGTGCACAGATGACTCCTCCCCTCTTTCATTGTCCTACAGATGACCCCCTCCCCTCTTTCATTGTGCTACAGATGACCCCCTCCTCTTTTTCATTGTGCACAGATGACTCCTCCCCTCTTTCATTGTGGTACAGATGACCCCCTCCCCTCTTTCATTGTGCCAAAGATGACCCCCTCCCCTCTTTCATTGTGCTACAGATGACCCCCTCCTCTCTTTCATTGTGCACAGATGACTCCTCCTCTCTTTCATTGTGCTACAGATGACCCCCTCTCCTCTCTTTCATTGTGCTACAGATGACCCCCTCCCCTCTTTCATTGTGCTACAGATGACCCCCCTCCCCTCTTTCATTGTGCTTAAGATGACCCCCTCCTCTCTTTCACTGTGCTACAGATGACCCCCTCCTCTCTTTCACTGTGCTACAGATGACCCCCTCCCCTCTTTCATTGTGCTACAGATGACCCCTCCTCTCTTTCATTGTGCTACAGATGACTCCTCCTCTCTTTCATTGTGCTACAGATGACTCCTCCTCTCTTTCATTGTGCTACAGATGACTCCTCCTCTCTTTCATTGTGCTACAGATGACTCCTCCTCTCTTTCATTGTGCTACAGATGACCACCCTCTCTTTCATTGTGCTCTAGATGACCCCCTCCTCTTTTTCATTGTGCTACAGATGACTCCTCCTCTCTTTCATTGTGCTACAGATGACCCCCCTCCCCTCTTTCATTGTGCTACAGATGACTCCTCCTCTCTTTCATTGTGCTACAGATGACTCCCTCCCCTCTTTCATTGTGGTACAGATGACCCCCTCCCCTCTTTCATTGTGCCAAAGATGACCCCCTCCCCTCTTTCATTGTGCTACAGATGACCCCCTCCTCTCTTTCATTGTGCACAGATGACTCCTCCCCTCTTTCATTGTCCTACAGATGACCCCCCTCCCCTCTTTCATTGTGCTACAGATGACCCCCTCCTCTCTTTCATTGTGCACAGATGACTCCTCCCCTCTTTCATTGTGGTACAGTTGACCCCCTCCCCTCTTTCATTGTGCCAAAGATGACCCCCTCCCCTCTTTCTTTGTGCTACAGATGACCCCCTCCTCTCTTTCATTGTGCACAGATGACTCCTCCCCTCTTTCATTGTCCTACAGATGACCCCTTCCCCTCTTTCATTGTGCTACAGATGACTCCTCCTCTCTTTCATTGTGCACAGATGACTCCTCCCCTCTTTCATTGTGCTACAGATGACCCCCTCCCCTCTTTCATTGTGCTACAGATGACTCCTCCTCTCTTTCATTGTGCTACAGATGACCCCCTCCTCTCTTTCATTGTGCTACAGATGACCCCCCTCCTCTCTTTCATTGTGCTACAGATGACCCCCTCCCCTCTTTCATTGTGCTACAGATGACTCCTCCTCTCTTTCGTTGTGCTACAGATAACCCCCTCCCCTCTTTCATTGTGCTACAGATGACTCCTCCTCTCTTTCATTGTGCTACAGATAACCCCCTCCCCTCTTTCATTGTGCTACAGATGACTCCTCCTCTCTTTCGTTGTGCTACAGATAACCCCCTCCTCTCTTTCGTTGTGCTACAGATAACCCCCTCCTCTCTTTCATTGTGCTACAGATAACCCCCTCCTCTCTTTCATTGTGCTACAGATAACCCCCTCCTCTCTTTCATTGTGCTAAAGATGACCCCCTCCCCTCTTTCATTGTGCTACAGATGACTCCTCCTCTCTATCATTGTGCTACAGATGACCCCCTCCTCTCTTTCATTGTGCTACAGATGACTCCTCCTCTCTTTCATTGTGCTACAGATGACCCCCTCTCCTCTTTCATTGTGCTACAGATGACCCCCTCCCCTCTTTCATTGTGCTACAGATAACCCCCTCCTCTCTTTCATTGTGCTACAGATGACTCCTCCTCTCTTTCATTGTGCTACAGATGACTCCTCCTCTCTTTCGTTGTGCTACAGATGACCCCCTCCTCTCTTTCATTGTGCTACAGATGACTCCTCCTCTCTTTCATTGTGCTACAGATAACCCCCTCCCCTCTTTCATTGTGCTACAGATAACCCCCTCCCCTCTTTCATTGTGCTACAGATGACCCCCTCCCCTCTTTCATTGTGCTACAGATGACCCCCCTCCCCTCTTTCATTGTGCTACAGATAACCCCCCTCCTCTCTTTCATTGTGCTACAGATGACTCCTCCTCTCTTTCATTGTGCTACAGATGACTCCTCCTCTCTTTCGTTGTGCTACAGATGACCCCCTCCTCTCTTTCATTGTGCTACAGATGACTCCTCCTCTCTTTCATTGTGCTACAGATAACCCCCTCCCCTCTTTCATTGTGCTACAGATAACCCCCTCCTCTCTTTCATTGTGCTACAGATGACCCCCTCCCCTCTTTCATTGTGCTACAGATGACCCCCTCCCCTCTTTCATTGTGCTACAGATGACCCCCTCCCCTCTTTCATTGTGCTACAGATGACTCCTCCTCTCTTTCACTGTGCTACAGATGACCCCCTCCCCTCTTTCATTGTGCTACAGATGACCCCCCCTCTTTCATTGTGCTACAGATGACTTCTCCTCTCTTTCATTGTGCTACAGATGACTCCTCCTCTCTTTCACTGTGCTACAGATGACCCCCTCCCCTCTTTCATTGTGCTACAGGTAACCCCCTCCTCTCTTTCATTGTGCTACAGGTAACCCCCTCCCCTCTTTCATTGTGCTACAGATGACTCCTCCTCTCTTTCACTGTGCTACAGATGATCCCCTCCCCTCTTTCATTGTGCTACAGATGACTTCTCCTCTCTTTCATTGTGCTACAGATGACCCCCTCCCCTCTTTCATTCTGCTACAGATAACCCCCTCCTCTCTTTCATTGTGCTACAGATGACCCCCTCCTCTCTTTTGTTGTGCTACAGATAACCCCCTCCTCTCTTTCATTGTGCTACAGATGACTCCTCCTCTCTTTCATTGTGCTACAGGTAACCCCCTCCTCTCTATCATTGTGCTACAGATGACCCCCTCCCCTCTTTCATTGTGCTACAGATGACCCCCTCCCCTCTTTCATTGTGCTACAGATGACCCCCTCCCCTCGTTCATTGTGCTACAGATGACTCCTCCTCCTCTCTTTCATTGTGCTACAGATGACTCCTCCCCTCTTTCATTGTGCTACAGATGACCCCCTCCCCTCTTTCACTGTGCTACAGATGACCCCCTCCCCTCTTTCATTGTGCAACAGATGACTCCTCCTCTCTTTCATTGTGCTACAGATGACTCCTCCCCTCTTTCATTGTGCTACAGATGACCCCCATCCCCTCTTTCAATGTGCTAAAGATGACCCCATCCCCTCTTTCATTGTGCTACAGATGACCCCCTCCTCTCTTTCATTGTGCTACAGATGACCCCCTCCTCTCTTTCATTGTGCTACAGATGACTCCTCCCCTCTTTCATTGTGCTACAGATGACCCCCTCCCCTCTTTCATTGTGCTACAGGTAATCCCCTCCCCTCTTTCATTGTGCTACAGATAACCCCCTCCCCTCTTTCATTGTGCTACAGATAACCCCCTCCCCTCTTTCATTGTGCTACAGGTAACCCCCTCCCCTCTTTCATTGTGCTACAGATAACCCCCTCCCCTCTTTCATTGTGCTACAGATAACCCCCTTCCCTCTTTCATTTTGCTACAGATGACTCCTCCCCTCTTTCATTGTGCTACAGGTAACCCCCTCCCTTCTTTCATTGTGCTACAGATAACCCCCTCCCCTCTTTCATTGTGCTACAGATGACCCCCTCCTCTCTTTCATTGTGCTACAGATGACTCCTCCTCTCTTTCATTGTGCTACAGATAACCCCCTCCCCTCTTTCATTGTGCTACAGATGACTCCTCCTCTCTTTCATTGTGCTACAGATAACCCCCTCCTCTCTTTCATTGTGCTACAGATGAGTCCTCCTCTCTTTCATTGTGCTACAGATGACCCCCTCCCCTCGTTCATTGTGCTACAGATGACTCCTCCTCTCTTTCATTGTGCTACAGATGACCCCCTCCCCTCTTTCATTGTGCTACAGATGACTCCTCCTCTCTTTCATTGTGCTACAGAAAACCCCCTCCTCTCTTTCATTGTGCTACAGATGACCCCCTCCCCTCTTTCATTGTGCTACATATGACCCCCTCCCCTCTTTCATTGTGCTACAGATGACTCCTCCTCTCTTTCATTGTGCTACAGATAACCCCCTCCTCTCTTTCATTGTGCTACAGATAACCCACTCCTCTCTTTCATTGTGCTACAGATGACTCCCTCTTCTCATTGTGCTACAGATGACCCCCTCCTCTCTTTCATTGTGCTACAGATGACCCCCTCCTCTCTTTCATTGTGCTACAGATGACTCCTCCCCTCTTTCATTGTGCTACAGATGACCCCCTCCCCTCTTTCATTGTGCTACAGGTAACCCCCTCCCCTCTTTCATTGTGCTACAGATAACCCCCTCCCCTCTTTCATTGTGCTACAGATAACCCCCTCCCCTCTTTCATTGTGCTACAGGTAACCCCCTCCCCTCTTTCATTGTGCTACAGATAACCCCCTCCCCTCTTTCATTGTGCTACAGATAACCCCCTTCCCTCTTTCATTTTGCTACAGATGACTCCTCCCCTCTTTCATTGTGCTACAGGTAACCCCCTCCCTTCTTTCATTGTGCTACAGATAACCCCCTCCCCTCTTTCATTGTGCTACAGATGACCCCCTCCTCTCTTTCATTGTGCTACAGATGACTCCTCCTCTCTTTCATTGTGCTACAGATAACCCCCTCCCCTCTTTCATTGTGCTACAGATGACTCCTCCTCTCTTTCATTGTGCTACAGATAACCCCCTCCTCTCTTTCATTGTGCTACAGATGAGTCCTCCTCTCTTTCATTGTGCTACAGATGACCCCCTCCCCCTCGTTCATTGTGCTACAGATGACTCCTCCTCTCTTTCATTGTGCTACAGATGACCCCCTCCCCCTCTTTCATTGTGCTACAGATGACTCCTCCTCTCTTTCATTGTGCTACAGAAAACCCCCTCCTCTCTTTCATTGTGCTACAGATGACCCCCTCCCCTCTTTCATTGTGCTACATATGACCCCCTCCCCTCTTTCATTGTGCTACAGATGACTCCTCCTCTCTTTCATTGTGCTACAGATAACCCCCTCCTCTCTTTCATTGTGCTACAGATAACCCACTCCTCTCTTTCATTGTGCTACAGATGACTCCCTCTTCTCATTGTGCTACAGATGACCCCCTCCTCTCTTTCATTGTGCTACAGATGACCCCCTCCTCTCTTTCATTGTGCTACAGATAACCCCCTCCCCTCTTTCATTGTGCTACAGATGACTCCTCCTCTCTTTCATTGTGCTACAGATAACCCCCTCCTCTCTTTCATTGTGCTACAGATGAGTCCTCCTCTCTTTCATTGTGCTACAGATGACCCCCTCCCCTCGTTCATTGTGCTACAGATGACTCCTCCTCTCTTTCATTGTGCTACAGATGACCCCCTCCCCTCTTTCATTGTGCTACAGATGACTCCTCCTCTCTTTCATTGTGCTACAGAAAACCCCCTCCTCTCTTTCATTGTGCTACAGATGACCCCCTCCCCTCTTTCATTGTGCTACATATGACCCCCTCCCCTCTTTCATTGTGCTACAGATGACTCCTCCTCTCTTTCATTGTGCTACAGATAACCCCCTCCTCTCTTTCATTGTGCTACAGATAACCCACTCCTCTCTTTCATTGTGCTACAGATGACTCCCTCTTCTCATTGTGCTACAGATGACCCCCTCCTCTCTTTCATTGTGCTACAGATGACCCCCTCCTCTCTTTCATTGTGCTACAGATGACCCCATCCCCTCTTTCATTGTGCTACAGATGACCCCCTCCCCTCTTTCATTGTGCTACAGATGACCCCCTGCCCTCTTTCATTGTGCTACAGATGACCCCCTCCCCTTTTTCATTGTGCTACAGATGACTCCTCCTCTCTTTCATTGTGCTACAGATGACCCCCTCCTCTCTTTCATTGCGCTACAGATGACTCCCTCCTCTCTTTCATTGTGCTACAGATGACCCCCTCCTCTCTTTCATTGTGCTATAGATGACCCCCTCCCCTCTTTCATTGTGCTACAGATGACTCCTCCTCTCTTTCATTGTGCTACAGATGACCCCCTCCTCTCTTTCATTGTGCTACAGATGACCCCCTCCTCTCTTTCATTGTGCTACAGATGACTCCTCCTCTCTTTCATTTTGCTACAGATGACTCCTCCCCTCTTTCATTGTGCTACAGGTAACCCCCTCCCTTCTTTCATTGTGCTACAGATAACCCCCTCCCCTCTTTCATTGTGCTACAGATGACCCCCTCCTCTCTTTCATTGTGCTACAGATGACTCCTCCTCTCTTTCATTGTGCTACAGATAACCCCCTCCCCTCTTTCATTGTGCTACAGATGACTCCTCCTCTCTTTCATTGTGCTACAGATAACCCCCTCCTCTCTTTCATTGTGCTACAGATGAGTCCTCCTCTCTTTCATTGTGCTACAGATGACCCCCTCCCCTCGTTCATTGTGCTACAGATGACTCCTCCTCTCTTTCATTGTGCTACAGATGACCCCCTCCCCTCTTTCATTGTGCTACAGATGACTCCTCCTCTCTTTCATTGTGCTACAGAAAACCCCCTCCTCTCTTTCATTGTGCTACAGATGACCCCCTCCCCTCTTTCATTGTGCTACATATGACCCCCTCCCCTCTTTCATTGTGCTACAGATGACTCCTCCTCTCTTTCATTGTGCTACAGATAACCCCCTCCTCTCTTTCATTGTGCTACAGATAACCCACTCCTCTCTTTCATTGTGCTACAGATGACTCCCTCTTCTCATTGTGCTACAGATGACCCCCTCCTCTCTTTCATTGTGCTACAGATGACCCCCTCCTCTCTTTCATTGTGCTACAGATGACCCCATCCCCTCTTTCATTGTGCTACAGATGACCCCCTCCCCTCTTTCATTGTGCTACAGATGACCCCCTGCCCTCTTTCATTGTGCTACAGATGACCCCCTCCCCTTTTTCATTGTGCTACAGATGACTCCTCCTCTCTTTCATTGTGCTACAGATGACCCCCTCCTCTCTTTCATTGCGCTACAGATGACCCCCTCCTCTCTTTCATTGTGCTACAGATGACCCCCTCCTCTCTTTCATTGTGCTATAGATGACCCCCTCCCCTCTTTCATTGTGCTACATATGACTCCTCCTCTCTTTCATTGTGCTACAGATGACCCCCTCCTCTCTTTCATTGTGCTACAGATGACCCCCTCCTCTCTTTCATTGTGCTACAGATGACTCCTCCTCTCTTTCATTTTGCTACAGATGACCCCCTCCCCTCTTTCATTGTGCTACAGATGACCCCCTCCTCTCTTTCATTGCGCTACAGATGACCCCCTCCTCTCTTTCATTGTGCTACAGATGACCCCCTCCTCTCTTTCATTGTGCTACAGATGACTCCTCCTCTCTTTCATTGTGCTACAGATGACCCCCTCCCCTCTTTCATTGTGCTACAGATCACTTCTCCTCTCTTTCATTGTGCTACAGATGACCCCCTCCCCTATTTCATTGTGCTACAGATGACCCCCTCCCCTCTTTCATTGTGCTACAGGTAACTCCCTCCCCTCTTTCAATGTGCTACAGATGACCCCCTCCCCTCTTTCATTGTGCTACAGGTAACCCCCTCCCCTCTTTCATTGTGCTACAGATGACTCCTCCTCTCTTTCATTGTGCTACAGATGACCCCCTCCCCTCTTTCATTGTGCTACAGATCACTTCTCCTCTCTTTCATTGTGCTACAGATGACCCCCTCCCCTATTTCATTGTGCTACAGATGACTCCTCCTCTCTTTCATTGTGCCAAAGATGACCCCCTCCCCTCTTTCATTGTTTTACAGGTAACCCCCTCCCCTCTTTCATTGTGCTACAGATGACTCCTCCTCTCTTTCATTCTGCTACAGATGACCCCCTCCCCTTTTTCATTGTGCTACAGATGACTCCTCCTCTCTTTCATTGTGCTACAGATGACCCCCTCCTCTCTTTCATTGCGCTTCAGATTACCCCCTCCTCTCTTTCATTGTGCTACAGATGACCCCCTCCTCTCTTTCATTGTGCTATAGATGACCCCCTCCTCTCTTTCATTGTGCTACAGATGACCCCCTCCCCTATTTCATTGTGCTACAGATGACTCCTCCTCTCTTTCATTGTGCCAAAGATGACCCCCTCCCCTCTTTCATTGTTTTACAGGTAACCCCCTCCCCTCTTTCATTGTGCTACAGATGACTCCTCCTCTCTTTCATTGTGCTACAGATGACCCCCCTCCCCTTTTTCATTGTGCTACAGATGACTCCTCCTCTCTTTCATTGTGCTACAGATGACCCCCTCCTCTCTTTCATTGCGCTACAGATGACCCCCTCCTCTCTTTCATTGTGCTACAGATGACCCCCTCCTCTCTTTCATTGTGCTATAGATGACCCCCTCCCCTCTTTCATTGTGCTACAGATGACTCCTCCTCTCTTTCATTGTGCTACAGATGACCCCCTCCTCTCTTTCATTGTGCTACAGATGACCCCCTCCTCTCTTTCATTGTGCTACAGATGACTCCTCCTCTCTTTCATTTTGCTACAGATGACCCCCTCCCCTCTTTCATTGTGCTACAGATGACCCCCTCCTCTCTTTCATTGCGCTACAGATGACCCCCTCCTCTCTTTCATTGTGCTACAGATGACCCCCTCCTCTCTTTCATTGTGCTACAGATGACTCCTCCTCTCTTTCATTGTGCTACAGATGACCCCCTCCCCTCTTTCATTGTGCTACAGATCACTTCTCCTCTCTTTCATTGTGGTACAGATGACCCCCTCCCCTATTTCATTGTGCTACAGATGACCCCCTCCCCTCTTTCATTGTGCTACAGGTAACTCCCTCCCCTCTTTCAATGTGCTACAGATGACCCCCTCCCCTCTTTCATTGTGCTACAGGTAACCCCCTCCCCTCTTTCATTGTGCTACAGATGACTCCTCCTCTCTTTCATTGTGCTACAGATGACCCCCTCCCCTCTTTCATTGTGCTACAGATCACTTCTCCTCTCTTTCATTGTGCTACAGATGAGCCCCTCCCCTATTTCATTGTGCTACAGATGACTCCTCCTCTCTTTCATTGTGCCAAAGATGACCCCCTCCCCTCTTTCATTGTGCTACAGATGACCCCCTCCTCTCTTTCATTGTGCTACAGATGACCCCCTCCCCTCTTTCATTGTGCTACAGATGACCCCCTCCCCTCTTTCATTGTGCTACAGATGACCCCCTCCTCTCTTTCATTTTGCTACAGATGACCCCCTCCCCTCTTTCATTGTGCTACAGATAACCCCCTCCTCTCTTTCATTTTGCTACAGATAACCCCCTCCTCTCTTTCAATGTGCTACAGATGACCCCCTCCCCTCTTTCATTGTGCTACAGATAACCCCCTCCTCTCTTTCATTTTGCTACAGATGACCCCCTCCCCTCTTTCATTGTGCTACAGATAACCCCCTCCTCTCTTTCATTGTGCTACAGATAACCCCCTCCCCTCTTTCATTGTGCTACAGATGACCCCCTCCTCTATTTCATTGTGCTACAGATGACTCCTCCTCTCTTTCATTGTGCTACAGATGACTCCTCCTCTCTTTCATTGTGCTACAGATGACCCCCTCCCCTCTTTCATTGTGCTACAGATAACCCCCTCCTCTCTTTCATTGTGCTACAGATGACTCCTCCTCTCTTTCATTTTGCTACAGATGACCCCCTCCCCTATTTCATTGTGCTACAGATGACCCCCTCCTCTCTTTCATTGTGCTACAGATGACCCCCTCCTCTCTTTCATTGTGCTACAGATAACCCCCTCCCCTCTTTCATTGTGCTAAAGATGACCCCCTCCTCTCTTTCATTGTGCTAGAGATGACCCCCTCCTCTCTTTCATTGTGCTAAAGATGACCCCCTCCCCTCTTTCATTGTGCTACAGATGACTCCTCCTCTCTTTCATTGTGCTACAGATGACCCCCTCCCCTCTTTCATTGTGCTACAGATGACTTCTCCTCTCTTTCATTGTGCTACAGATGACCCCCTCCTCTCTTTCATTGTGCTACAGATGACCCCCTCCCCTCTTTCATTGTGCTACAGATGACTTCTCCTCTCTTTCATTGTGCTACAGATGACCCCCTCCTCTCTTTCATTGTGCTTCAGATGACCCCCTCCTCTCTTTCATTGTGCTACAGATGACTCCTCCTCTCTTTCATTGTGCTACAGATGACCCCCTCCCCTCTTTCATTGTGCTACAGATGACTTCTCCTCTCTTTCATTGTGCTACAGATGACCCCCTCCTCTCTTTCATTGTGCTACAGGTAAGTCCCTCCCCTCTTTCATTGTGCTACAGATGACTCCCTCCCCTCTTTCATTGTGCTACAGGTAACCCCCTCCTCTCTTTCATTGTGCTACAGGTAACCCCCTCCTCTCTTTCATTTTGCTACAGATCACCCCCTCCCCTCTTTCATTGTGCTACAGATGACTCCTCCTCTCTTTCATTGTGCTACAGATGACCCCCTCCTCTCTTTCATTGTGCTACAGATGACCCCCTCCTCTCTTTCATTGTGCTACAGATGACTCCTCCTCTCTTTCATTTTGCTACAGATGACCCCCTCCCCTCTTTCATTGTGCTACAGATGACCCCCTCCCCTCTTTCATTGTGCTACAGATAACCCCCTCCTCTCTTTCATTGTACTACAGATGACCCCCTCCTCTCTTTCATTGTGCTACAGATGACTCCTCCTCTCTTTCATTTTGCTACAGATGACCCCCTCCCCTCTTTCATTGTGCTACAGATGACCCCCTCCCCTCTTTCATTGTGCTACAGATAACCCCCTCCTCTCTTTCATTGTACTACAGATGACCCCCTCCTCTCTTTCATTGTGCTACAGATAACCCCCTCCCCTCTTTCATTGTGCTACAGATGACCCCCTCCCCTCTTTCATTGTGCTACAGATAACCCCCTCCTCTCTTTCATTGTACTACAGATGACCCCCTCCTCTCTTTCATTGTGCTACAGATGACCCCCTCCTCTCTTTCATTGTGCTACAGATGACTCCTCCTCTCTTTCATTTTGCTACAGATGACCCCCTCCCCTCTTTCATTGTGCTACAGATGACTCCTCCCCTCTTTCATTGTACTACAGATGACCCCCTCCTCTCTTTCATTGTGCTACAGATGACCCCCTCCTCTCTTTCATTGTGCTACAGATGACCCCCTCCTCTCTTTCATTGTGCTACAGATAACCCCCTCCCCTCTTTCATTGTACTACAGATGACCCCCTCCTCTCTTTCATTGTGCTACAGATGACCCCCTCCTCTCTTTCATTTTGCTACAGATGACCCCCTCCTCTCTTTCATTGTGCTACAGATGACCCCCTCCTCTCTTTCATTGTGCTACAGGTAACCCCCTCCCCTCTTTCATTGTGCTACAGATGACCCCCTCCCCTCTTTCATTGTGCTACAGATGACCTCCTCCCCTCTTTCATTTTGCTACAGATGACCCCCTCCTCTCTTTCATTGTGCTACAGATAACCCCCTCCCCTCTTTCATTGTGCTACATATAACCCCCTCCCCTCTTTCATTGTGCTACATATAACCCCCTCCACTAGTGGGTCTGTCTCTCACTAGGTGGATAATGCCTCTCAAAAACACTCTCTTCCTAACCATTGTGACTGTGTCCAATTGTGTGTGTGTGTGTGTGTGTGTGTGTGTGTGTGTGTGTGTGTGTGTGTGTGTGTGTGTGTGTGTGTGTGTGTGTGTGTGTGTGTGTGTATGTGTGTGAGAGAGAGAGAGAGAGAGAGAGGGAGAGAGAGAGAGTGGTTGTGTGTGAACTTAAACACAAACCAAATGATTTTATTGAAGAGATTCCCTCTGTATCCCATGCCTCTGAGCATGTAGTGAATGACCTTACTAACAAGCTGCTGAGTTATTCCCCTTAGCCTCAGCTCCCCTGTGTCTAGTGTCATTTAATTATGGACAATCTTTTATTTCCCTTCAATAATTAAGATTGGAGGTTAGGGTGCGAGAGAGTTCGAGAGCGAGAGAGAGTTAGAGAGAGAGATGGGGAGAGAGACAAAAGGGGAGAGAGGTAGAATAAAATGTTTCTCTGTAGATTCTATCATAATCCAATATAACGTTATAGACAAGACAAGTGTTGTCTTTGCATTTATGATCGAACAAGTATTAGTGATGGCTTCCTCTGTGAAGTGGATCCTAATCGCACCACAGATCACCTTCACGAATATGAAAAGTAAATACATAAACCGCTCCTTCCAAAAACAGTCCCATAAATCACAAAGGAGATATGGATATTTTAGCAGCTGCAGCATTAGCTCTTCATTGCACAGATCAACTACCAAATTGCACTTTGAATAAATTATGATGGCTATGATAACTTTCCTCACACACGTGAAGTGCAGAAGGTCTACAGAAGTAGGATATTAATTTGATCACTCTGGTACAGGAGAACTTTCCTGCTATGCAGGACATATAAACCTTGTGTATTTAAGGTTTAAAAAGGCTTCTGAAGTTTGTAAAAAATATATATTTCACCAGGTAGGTGTCACAGCCTGACCCTAGTAAGATGTCATTTTCTATAGTAGAGTAGGTCAGGGCGTGACAGGGGGTGTTTTGTCTATGTTTTCTATTTCTATGTTTTGTTCTAGTATTCTATTTCTATGTTGGAGGTTTTTGGGATGATCTCCAATTAGAGGCAGCTGGTTCGCGTTGTCTCTAATTGGAGATCATATTTAAGTTGTTTTTTTTCTAGTGTGTTTGTGGGCAGTTGTATTCTGTTTAGTTGTGTTCTGTGTAGACTTCAGTACCTGACAGAACTGTTAGCTGTTCGTTTTCTCTTTGTTATTTTCTTTAGTGTTCTGAGTTTAAATAAACGTCATTATGAGCACTCAACACGCTGCGCCTTGTTCCCCAGAACTGCCCACCACAACTGGATCAAGCAGCGTGCCCGGGAGGAGATGGATTCCTGGTCTCTGGAGGAGAGGCTAGAGAGGGTAAACGGGACATGGGGCCAAGTACTGGACAGATATAGAAGCCTGCTGGGGAGGCACGAGAGGCTACAGAAACCCAAAGAAAATGTTTTGGGGGGGGCACATGGAGCAGTCGGCGGAGCCGAGGAGCAAACCAGAGCCAACCGGGAGAGTAGACGAAAAATTGGAGAAGGGAGAAATGGGAGAGTTATTGAGTTGGTGGAGGACGCACAAGTTTTTCCCAAAGGAACTCGTCCTGAGAAGTGTGTGGAAGTTCCGGAACAAGTGATACCGGCTATACACACCAGGTCTCCAGCACGTCTCAACAGCCCGCTACGTCTTGTGCCTCCTCTCCGCACTCGCCCTGAGGTGCGTGTCATCAGCCCGGTGCCACCTGTACCGGTCCCACGCATCAGACCTCCGGTGCGCTTCCACAGCCCAGTACGTCCTGTGCCTGCTCCTCGCACTCGACCTGAGGTGCGTGTTACCAGTCTGGCGCCACCTATTCCAGTCCCACGCATCAGACCTCCGGCGCGCATCCCCAGTCCGGAGACTCCGGCGACGCTCCCCAGCCCGGAGACTCCGGCGACGCTCCCCAGTCCAGAGCCTCCGGCGGCGGCCTGCAGCACGGCGCCTCCGGCAATGATCAACAGTCCGGTTCCTCCTCCGACGATCCACGGTCCGGTGGTACAGAAGCAGAGGGATCTGCGGGCGGAGCGAGGGTTACACCCCGAACCGGAGCCACCTCCGCTGCTGGAGGATCTGCTGGAGAGGTATTGGGTATTGCACTAGAGCCGCCATAGACAATTGTCACCCTCCCTACCCTCCCTTTTTGTTTTGGTTTTTTTTGGTTGTTTTTTTTGCATTCGGAGTCTGCACCTTTGGGGAGGCGGGGGGTACTGTCACGTCCTGACCCTAGTAAGATGTCATTTTCTATAGTAGAGTAGGTCAAGGTGTGATAGGGGGTGTTTTGGGTGGTTTGTCGATGTTTTCTATTTCTATGTTTTGTTCTAGTATTCTATTTCTATGTTTTGTTCTAGCATTCTATTTCTATGTTGGAGGTTTTTGGGATGATCTCCAATTAGAGGCAGCTGGTTCGCGTTGTCTCTAATTGGAGATCATGTTTAAGTTGTTTTTTTTCTAGTGTGTTTGTGGGCAGTTGTATTCTGTTTAGTTGTGTTCTGTGTAGACTTCAGTACTTGACAGAACTGTTAGCTGATCATTTTCTCTTTGTTATTTTCTTTAGTGTTCTGATTTTAAATAAACGTCATTATGAGCACTCAACACGCTGCGCCTTGGTCCCCTCTATACGACAGCCGTTACAGTAGGCCAGTTGAGAACAAGTTCTTTGTTGTTTCTCTTTGACTTCTTTGTTCTTTGAAATTTCAGACTTGATTTTCCCTTACGAAAAATGTATCAACCCCTACAGAAATGTCCATTAATTACAATCCATATAACAATTCACATTTCCTGATGCTGTAGGATTATGTTCCTGCTGTAGCAAACTGGCTCAAATGAAGATCCTACATCTGTATGTGACTGGAGAGTGAACACGCTAGAGAACATTCTGTCAAGTAAGGTACCCAGCCTTAGCCTACACACCACAGTTAGAGATTCACAGAGTTCAGAGTCAATTCATGACCTTGGGACTACATTTGTAAATCATTTTTATAGGGGGGTGCAATCGCAGATAGAACCTTGTGGCTCTGAAATGTCAATCTGAGTTCAACCATAAGGTTCTATCTGAAACTTCTGAATTACACATGTTCAGTTTTTAAGAAGACTGTAGCTATTTGAATACGTAATTCAATAGTACTATTGTATCAAGACAGTCAGCACACATCCTCAAATACATTAAGACATGTATTATGGTCATTAGATAAATTAGTCATCACTGAATAACGATGTGACAGCATCATATATTTTAAGATTTCTGACAGTGTTGTTTTATTGCATACGTGCCATTGTTGCTAGCTAGACTAACCTAGACCCTACTTAGAGGGAGAAGGCAAAGACATACACTACCGTTCAAACATTTGGGGTCACTTAGAAATGTTCTGGTTTTTGAAAGAAAAGCAATTTTTTTGTCCATTAAAATAACATCGAATTAATCAGAAATACAGTCTAGACATTGTTAATGTTGTAAATGACTATTGTAGCTGGAAATGGCAGATTTTTTATGGAATATCTACATAGGCCCATTATCAGCAACCATCACTCCTGTGTTCCAATTGCACGTTGTGTTAGCTAATCCAAGTTGATCATTTTAGAAGGCTAATTGATCATTAGAAAAGCCTTTTGCAATTATGTTAGTACAGCTGAAAACTGTTGTGCTGATTAAATAAGCAATAGAACTGGCCTTCTTTAGACTAGTTGAGTATCTGGAGCATCAGCATTTGTGACTTTGATTACAGGCTCAAAATGGCCAGAAACAAATAACTTTCTTTTGAAACTTGTCAGTCTATTCTTGTTCTGAGAAATGAAGCCTATTCCATGTGAGAAATTGCCAAGAAACTGAAAATCTAGTACAATGCTGTGTACTACTCCCTTCACAGAACAGCGCAAACTGTCTCTAACCAGAATAGAAAGAGGAGTGGGAGGCCCTGGTGCATAACTGAGCAGGAGGACAAGTACATTAGAGTGACTAGTTTGAGAAACAGACACCTCACAAGTCCTCAACTGGCAGCTTCATTAAATAGTACCCGCAAAACACCAGTCTCAACGCCAACAGCGAAGCGGCGACTCCAGGATGCTAGCCTTCTAGGCAGAGTTGCAAAGAAAAAGCGATATCTCAGACTGGCCAATAAAAAGAAAATATTAAGATGGGCAAAAGAACACAGACACTAGACAGAGGAAGATTGGAAAAAAGTGTTATGAACAGACGAATATACGTTTGAGGTGTTCGGATCACAAAGAAGAAAATTTGTGAGACGCAGAGAAAATGTAAAAGTGCTGGAGGAGTGCTTGACGACATCTGTTAATCATGGTGGAGGCAATGTGATGTTCTGGGGGTGCTTTGGTGGTGGTAAAGTGGGAGATTTGTACAGGGTAAAAGGGATCTTGAAGAAGAAAGGCTATCACTCCATTTTGCAACACCATTCCATTCCCTGTGGACAGCGCTTAATTGGAGCCAATTTCCTCCTACAACAGGACAATGACCCAAAGCACAGCTCCAAACTATGCAAGAACTATTTAGGGAAGAAGCAGTCAGCTGGTATTCTGTCTATAACTGAGTGGCCAGCACAGTCACCGGATCTCAACCCTATTGAGCTGTTGTGGGAGCAGCTTATTAACAGTATGGTACGTAAGAAGTGACCATCAAGCCAGTGTTTCAGGAATCATAGAGTGAAATCTCTTCAGATTATCTCAACAAATTGACAACTAGAATGCCAAAGGTCTGCAAGGCTGTAATTGCTGCAAATGGAGGAATCTTTGACAAAAGCAAAGTTGGAAGGACACAATTATTATTTCAATTAAAAATCATTATTTATAACCTTGTCAACATTTTGACTATATTTCCTATTCATTTTGCATCTCATTTCATGTATGTTTTCATGGAAAACAAGGACATTTCTAATTGACCGCAACCTTTTAAACGGTAGTGTATGTTCTGATTGGTCCATGTGTATTTATTCAGGCTTGTGATTGAAGATAGAACATTATAGCATCAAATTCAAATGGGTTTATGCAGAGAGAACTTTACACTTTTTCCTTTTTTCCACGTAAAATGTACTCTTTCAAAAATCTAACTTCACAGACATATGAAGAACCATCTCAAGATCTATTGTATGTGACTAACTCATTTCTCACTAAAATGTCAGCTAGAACCTTATAGTCCCAAGGTTTGGAATTTCTTCCACAATAAGTTGGTTTCGCTAAAAGCCAGTCAGGTATCACATGTCCATCTATATGCGCCAACCTCTCAGGACCTTAGTCTGTGTTCCATAAGGGTGTCACGTTGTATAAATGATTGGAGACAGGCGCAAGAATACATAATTGGGGGTTTAATACTCCACCCAAAAATACAACATGCCACGGGGACGAAGCACAAAACAAACACGTATACAAAAACACAGGGATGAAACCCAAACAAAAGAGCGAGGTTAAACCTCTAATAAATACACGGGACGAGACCTGTAATAACAATACATGGGACGAGACCCGTAATAACTATACACGGGACGAGACCCGTAATAACAACACAGGACGAGACCCGTAATAACAATACACGGGACGAGACCCGTAATAACAATACACAGGACGAGACCTGTAATAACAATACATGGGACGAGACCCGTAATAACTATACACGGGACGAGACCCGTAATAACAATACACGGGACGAGACCCATAATAACAATACACGGGACGAGACCCATAATAACAATACACGGGACGAGACCCGTAATAACTATACACGGGACGAGACCCGTAATAACTATACACGGGACGAGACCCGTAATAACAATACACGGGACGAGACCCGTAATAACAATACACGGGACGAGACCCGTAATAACAATACACGGGACGAGACCTGTAATAACAATACACGGGACGAGACCCATAATAACAATACACGGGACGAGACCCATAATAACAATACACGGGACGAGACCTGTAATAACAATACACGGGACGAGACCAGTAATAACAAGACACGGGACGAGACCCGTAATAACAATACACGGGACGAGACCCGTAATAACACTACACGGGACAAGACCCGTAATAACTATACACGGGACGAGACCCGTAATAACAATACACGGGACGAGACCCGTAATAACAATACACGGGACGAGACCCATAATAACAATACACGGGACGAGACCCGTAATAACGAGTACACAATAAACGCAGCATGAAAGCCGAAACAACAAAGCTCAGGCACTCACAAGACCAACGGACATGGGAACAACAACCGACAAGACAATGGTGAACAGAGGGCACATATATGCAATTACTAATCAGGGGAATTGGAATCAGGTGTGCATAATGAGACAGTTCAGTGACGCCTAGAGTCCGGTGACGTTGACCTCCGGAACTGGTGCACAGAATGAGCAGCAGTACCGGGGGAATCCGTGACAAAGGGAGGAGGACGAAATCTACTAAGATACACTGTTAAGCAATTCTACTTATGATAATGGCATGATTGCATCCCTGAATGATACAAATATAGATAGACAATGAAAATAGATTCCTCGTGAGCGATACTTTGTGGAATCTACAGGACTCATATGACAACACAATAGAAGCAATAGACTAAAATACATCATAACAGAGAATAGAAGACAAACTAACAGATGTTCTGTGTCTATAGCTTCTCTGTGACATTAGTCTCATTCACCAGCCAAGTCTCTGAGAACAGAAACAGGAAGCTTAGAAGCCTGGCTGATAAGACTACAACGACATTATCAACATCCAACACGCAGACCAACTGAAAGCATCACAGTCATTATGAGCAGGGAGGGTTGTGTGTAAGATCAGGCTGCAGATGAGAGTCTGGCAGGAGGAGGAGGCTGAGCTGGAACACCTGAGCCTTGTTCTGACTCCTGGGTCTACACAGCTGGCACCTTGAGCAAGGCTCCACACGCACAGACACACACACACACAAACACGCACTCACATGCTTGCATGCACGGACACACACGCATGTCCGCACATGCAAAGAGTAAAATGTTCATGCAGAGACAAAGACAAATAATATAATCAGTTGCGATTAATTTTTGTTTCACCCAGTGAAAAGCATTTAGTCACAGAGCACATCAATCAAACAGGACCTGGAAGAGTAATGCTATATCTCTGACTTATCACAGAAATACTGGAATACAGGTTTGGTTGAACAGCACTGCCCCCCTTGGACTGTGCCTCTCTAATCTACAGATACTACATAGGAACACATTTTAATTTGGCCGATAAAGGACATGCATTGAACATTTTGTTAATTAATTGAGACATTTTGTGCACCCGAATGAGGCCAACCCCTGCCAGAAAGACACTGCTGAAAGTGATTCAAACACCAGAAATATCCCACATTGATCAACAGAGATTTCAGGAAGCCAACATTTCCCCTAAGCATTGATACAGGGTCAGATGGTTTCATCTCACTATGGAGAAGGTTAGGACTGGGAGTAGAGTGGTCTAACCCTAGATCTGTAGTTAAGGGAATCCTGGAACCTCTAAAGCAAGATTCAGTTGCAGAGGCCTGGCTGGGAGACAGTCAACACCTGAGAGGCTCCCACAGTAACATGCTGACTACACCTGCCACGCGCGTGCGTCCACATGCCCCATCGCACACATGTTGATTTTCTATCCACACCAGATGACACGCAGGTTAAAATAGCAAAACCAACTGTGAACCAATTCATTTGGGAGCATGTCAAAACACACATGAAAGGTTCATGGACATTTAGCTAGCTTGATGTTGCTAGCTAAATGTCCTGGAAGATGAACGTTGGGTTGTTATTTTACCTGAAATGCATATGGTCCATTTTTTTGCTGGTTCTTTGTAGAATTTGGACCCGGAGTCGTACAAAATGTTGTGTTTCTCTACTCTGACTATTAATATTGAGCAATCCCGTTCTGAGCCAATACATTCTAACAGCCTAATAAATACATTTCATATATGCTATTGCAAAAATAATCCTTTGGTTATGTTTATGAAGGTCTTCGGTAACAAATGTTTTTCATTTGTTAATGTTACTGTAGGCTATATGTAAAAACAATTCAAGTGTTATACACCATCACAAAGAAATGCATTATTATTTCATTAAGGGAGGTCTTAAGAAACATACAAAAATGAATTGTATTTCAAATGAACAGAACAGCATATTTTAACTTGTATTATGTTACTAGTCTGTGCTTAGTAGGATATGGCTATACTGCTGCAAGTGCTCAATTATAGATCGCATGGAATAGCGGATATAAAATTCAACATTTTGAAATACAGCACTTGCCTTAATTTTAAGAGTTGTTCGGCAAATGTACATTACGTGTTTTAGAAACCATCTAACCAGCTCTTTCCAATTGGTTATGAAATTAAAATGTCGTACCTGTAGGAAGGATGATTTTTTTAAAAAGTTGCTTTCTGGTGAGCTCTGTTCCCTTTGTCAATTACCCATACTGCACTGCAATCTCTTCATTCACAAGGCAATTGATAATATTGTCACCCATCAGACTATTGTCAATTTAAACTTGTTTTTAGGCTACATCTATTATTATAGGCCTATGTGTGGAATTAGTTTTGATCTAGTTTAGGTGTACAGCAGTTTCCATTGGCCATTGTCAGATGGCAGCCAACTGTCAGGTGAAGGAAGGGTAAGGGGGGGAATTACCTGTCCTCCTAAAACTGCTTAGTTTTGGAAATTCTAACAAAGGTAGTGTGACTTATTTAGGAAAAGTTAAGGATGGGGCGGGTGTAACTTCGAAAATGGCAGAGTAATTAAAATGTTAAATTCATATGACCTCCAAACGATGCTCTCAGGGCTTCTAGTGTTAATCCACAGATAAAAGGTCAAACTGTTTGTTTTCAGTTAGTTACTGTGTCTATGAATAATCTCTCCTCGTTCATCTTACAAATACAAAGGTGGGTTTGTATGCTCCTGAAAACCAATGATTAAATGGGAGAGGTGGGACTTACAACACGTCAAGCATCTCAAATAAAACCAAGTTCTATTTTAGCGCCTGGCTATGTCAACGCCCACTGTCGCGCACGAGCAGTGTGGATGAAATGACTGAATAACATACACATCAATGTATTTTTGCAACGCTTGGGCAAGCAATGTGGCTGGTCTGGTTTGGGTGTAACATGTGTGGATGAACTGACGTTCCCTGGACTCACTAACAAGCAATGGATATTATTACATTAGTTTAGGAACCACTGTCTGCAGAGGCATGTGTCTTATTATAGGAAGCATGTCAATGTGAGGCAGTCTTCCTGGTATTCATACAGTACCCCAAACTATTCTGTCATTCTATTTGGCCACTGGAAAAACATGAGAAAGGTGTTCCTCTGCAGTGCATGTTTGATTGAATTGAGCTCTTGGACTTCCTTTCCCTTCTATTTCCTTTCCCTTCTATCTTATATGACCACTGATCAGCACTTTTACACTGTAAAACTGAGTCTTATATGACCACTGATCAGCACTTTTACACTGTAAAACTGAGTCTTATATGACCACTGATCAGCACTTTTACACTGTAAAACTGAGTCTTATATGACCACTGATCAGCACTTTTACACTGTAAAACTGAGTCTTATATGACCACTGATCAGCACTTTTACACTGTAAAACTGAGTCTTATACGACCACTGATCAGCACTTTTACACTGTAAAACTGAGTCTTATATGACCACTGATCAGCACTTTTACACTGTAAAACTGAGTCTTATATGACCACTGATCAGCACTTTTACACTGTAAAACTGAGTCTTATATGCCTATGAAGAGTCTCATCGGATGATACAGAGACAACACAAACAACAGCAATGTGGGCATGCACACAGAAACACGCACATACACACACACACACACACACACACACACACACACACACACACACGAGCATACTACACAGTCAATATAAACATCATCTAAACATCTAAACCATTAACACTCCATCACTTTACAGTAGATCAATGGAAAGTGCTTTAGCCAACTACATTGTCATGGGCCCACGCACACACACACAAGCACACAAGGACACACACACACAGGCAGGGGGCCCATGTTGTGTGACTGTTGTTCAATGAGCATGACAGTCAGAAGGAGGAGGCAGTCCTGTGAAGTCTTTTATCTCTGCTCTTTACACTCAGTGACTCTACACAGGCAAAGTGGCTTTATGTCTCTGATACCATAGGGCTGATCCATCACACTGATATACAGCACCACCACATCATGCAATGCACCAGCTAGTTCATTTCCATGACAGGAAAACACAGGTGATGTATGTATTTACACTGCAGTGTGTGAAGTCTTCCGCTGGAGCTCTGAGATAGACGTTCATTGTGGATCTGAGAGCAGAGCGGGAATGGGATAAAAACTCAGCCAACCCCCCTATAGCTCTATAGTACAGGTACATGTATCCTTCCATTAAGGCTCTATAGTACAGGTACATGTATCCCTCCATTAAGGCTCTATAGTACAGGTACATGTATCCCTCCATTAAGGCTCTATAGTACAGGTACATGTATCCCTCCATTAAGGCTCTATAGTACTCCATTAAGGCCGTCTCTCCTTCCAGTTCTCTGCTGCCAATGACTGGAACGAACTACAAAAATCTCTGAAACTGGAAACTTTTATCTCCGTCACTAGCTTTAAGCACCAGCTGTCAGAGCAGCTCACAGATCACTGCACCTGTACATAGCCCATCTATAATTTAGCCCAAACAACTACCTCTTCCCCTACTGTATTTATTTATTTATTTTGCTCCTTTGCACCCCATTATTTCGATTTCTACTTTGCACTTTCTTCCACTACAAATCTACCATTCCAGTGTTTTACTTGCTATATTGTATTTACTTTGCCACCATGGCCTTTTTTGCCTTTACCTCCCTTATCTCACCTCATTTGCTCACATTGTATATAGACTTATTTTTCTACTGTATTATTGACTGTATGTTTGTTTTACTCGTGTGTAACTCTGTGTTGTTGTATGTGTCGAACTGCTTTCATTTATCTTGGCCAGGTCGCAATTGTAAATGAGAACTTGTTCTCAACTTGCCTACCTGGTTAAATAAAGGTTAAATAAAATAAAATAAAAATAAAAGGCTCTATAGTACAGGTACATGTACCCTTCCATTAAGGCTCTATAGTACAGGTACATGTACCCCTCCATTAAGGCTCTATAGTACAGGTACATGTATCCCTCCATTAAGGCTCTATAGTACAGGTACATGTCCCTCCATTAAGGCTCTATAGTACAGGTACATGTAACCCTCCATTAAGGCTCTATAGTACAGGTACATGTATCCCTCCATTAAGGCTCTATAGTACAGGTACATGTATCCCTCCATTAAGGCTCTATAGTACAGGTACATGTATCCCTCCATTAAGGCTCCATAGTACAGGTACATGTATCCCTCCATTAAGGCTCTATAGTACAGTCACATGTATCCCTCCATTAAGGCTCTATAGTACAGGTACATGCACCCCTCCATTAAGGCTCTATAGTACAGGTACATGTATCCCTCCATTAAGGCTCTATAGTACAGGTACATGTATCCCTCCATTAAGGCTCTATAGTACAGGTACATGTATCCTTCCATTAAGGCTCTATAGTACAGGTACATACATCCCTCCATTAAGGCTCTATAGTACAGGTACATGAACCCCTCCATTAAGGCTCTATAGTACAGGTACATGTAACCCTCAGTTAAGGCTCTATAGTAAAGGTACATGTATCCCTCCATTAAGGCTCTATAGTACAGGTACATGCACCCCTCCATTAAGGCTCTATAGTACAGGTACATGCACCCCTCCATTAAGGCTCTATAGTACAGGTACATGTATCCCTCCATTAAGGCTCTATAGTACAGGTACATGTATCCCTCCATTAAGGCTCTATAGTACAGGTACATGTATCCCTCCATTAAGGCTCTATAGTACAGGTACATGTATCCCTCCACTAAGGCTTTATAGTACAGTCGGGGCCAAAAGTTTTGAGAACGACACAAATATTAATTTTCACAAAGTTTGCTGCTTCAGTGTCTATAGATTTTTTTGTCAGATGTTACTATGGAATACTGAAGTATAATTACAAGCATTTCATAAGTGTCAAAGGCTTTTATTGACAATTACATGAAGTTGATGCAAAGAGTCAATATTTGCAGTGTTGACCCTTCTTTTTCAAGACCTCTGCAATCCGCCCTGGCATGCTGTCAATTAACTTCTGGGCCCCATCCTGACTGATGGCAGCCCATTCTTGCATAATCAATGCTTGGAGTTTTTCAGAATTTGTGGGTTTTTGTTTGTCCACCCGCCTCTTGAGGATTGACCACAAGTTCTCAATGGGATTAAGGTCTGGGGAATGTCCTGGCCATGGACCCAAAATATTGATGTTTTGTTCCCCGAGCCACTTAGTAATCACTTTTACCTTATGGCAAGGTGCTCCATCATTCATGGCTGTGTTCTTACGGAAAGATTGTGAGTGAGCCCACTCCCTTGGCTGAGAAGCAACCCCACACATGAATGGTCTCAGGATGCTTTACTGTTGGCATGACACAGGACTGATGGTAGAGCTCACCTTGTCTTCTCCAGACAAACTTTTTTCCGGATGCCCCAAACAATCGGAAAGGGGATTCATCAGAGAAAATGACTTTACCCCAGTCCTCAGCAGTCCAATCCTTGTACCTTTTCAGAATATCAGTTGATGTTTTTCCTAGAGAGAAGTGGCTTCTTTGCTGCCCTTCTTGACACCAGGCCATCCTCCAAAAGTCTTTGCCTCACTGTGCGTGCAGATGCACTCACACCTGCCTGCTGCCATTCCTGAGCAAGCTCTGTACTGGTGGTGCCCCGATCCCGCAGCTGAATCAACTTTAGGAGACGGTCTTGACGCTTGCTGGACTTTCTTGGGCGCCCTGAAGCCTTCTTCACAACAATTGAACCCCTCTCCTTGAAGTTCTTGATGATCCGATAAATGGTTGATTTAGGTGCAGTCTTACTGGCAGCAATATCCTTGCCTGTGAAGCCCTTATTATGCAAAGCAATGATGACGGCACGTGTTTCCTTGCAGGTTACCATGGTTATGTGGTGGTTAATTTCTGTATTACCAAATGAGGAGAAACAAACTTCACACACCAGTCAGAGTTATACTTAAACTACATCTTTAATAATAAGAGCTTTGCAATAGCATTGACTTTCAACGATTCCCTATTTCTAATGAACCGTTGAGAGTGACAACACAAAAGTACAAAGATCTTTTATAGCCAAGATACACCCCTCTCGCCCTCCTACTCCAAACTGGAACCGTCTCTTCCTTGTATGGTATAGAACAAAAACACCAACTCATCCAATGGCATAACTCAATTGTCAACTCTAGATACTCCCATCTCAAGTAAAACCCCTTCTTGACCCCACTCCTGGACAAGCTCACTGAGGGGAGTGAGTCTCTAGGTCATATACTATCCCAGCATAAGTGCAACATCAGAGAGGACATACAATGGTTCCATACACTGCCATACACCTCCCCCCAATGCCAAAGGAGGGAGTGACTTGCGCACAGACATTGTGGAGACAAGTAATTGGTTCCCCATTAATCACGCCATCCCTTAACATGGTTTAAGAATAGGTAAAGACACATTCACATATGAAGACAATGTTCCATCCTGTCCTCTTCCCTTTCTGATATTCTGCATAGCACCAGAGACATGTAAAAGACAAGTCTGACCTCTCCCCTCTCTGGGCCCCAAGTGACTGAGCCCCAGCTGAGGGAAGAAGTGCAACTGCCAACACCAGAGTACAAAGGCATACATTATGATTCATCCGCCACAGTTGACAGAGGAAGAACAATGATTCCAAGCACCCCCCTCCTTTTGAAGCTTCCAGTCTGTTATTCAAACTCAATCAGCATGACAGTGTGATCTCCAGCCTTGTCCTCATCAACACGCACACCTGTGCTAACGAGAGAATCACTGACATGCTGTTAGCTGGTCCTTTTGTGGCAGGGCTGAAATGCAGTGGAAATGTTTTTGGGGGATTCAGTTCATACAAACTGAGGCAGCAGACTTTGTGAAAATTAATATTTGTGTCATTCTCCAAACTTTTGGCCACGACTGTACAGGTACATGCACCCCTCCATTAAGGCTCTATAGTATAGGTACATGTATCCCTCGATTAAAGTGGAACTGACCACATTTTAGAAACATTTGTAAAACATCTGTTAATTACACCCGCAGGAAGAATATGACACTTTTTAAAAACATTTTCTGAGAAGCGAGCACTTGGATATGATTATTTGCATAAATTTTTAGAATGTTTGGGAATGACGACTACTAAGGCATTAGTGAAAATTCTATAGCAATATAGAGTGGGAAAGCGGCCGAGCGTTTTGACAATTAATAGACACTGCAGTAAATAAAATCGAATAAAAACATCTGTCTTCTTCAGGAGCGGAGTCTATGCAGACTAGTGCGCCACAGCCAATCAGATGTACAGTAGGCCTATATATAAATAAGCCATTTTCCACATGAACATGCCATCATTCACTTTGAAGAGGACTATGTGTTTACATGCTGACTACACCACTTGCGTTGCGTGCGCGAGTGTTACAAAATAAAATGTACACATACTGTACATGTTATTCAATCATTGCACCCACACTGCTCGCGTACGTCAACGACCATCTGCGTAGCCAGGCGCTAAAATAGAACTTGGTTCTATTTGTGATGCTTGACGCGCTGCAAGTCCCACCTCTTCCATCTCCTCATTGGTTTTTAGGAGCATATACCCACGTGGGTGATTGAAAGATCAACTGAGGTCCACACTCCAATCCAGTTGGTGGTGGTAATGCACCTTAAAGTTGATTGCCAACTGTCATATAAAGTCCAAAGAAGAAGAAGAAGCCTGAAGGAGGAGAGATTACTAGAAATGGACTCAGTTTACCCTTTTATCTGTGGATTAATTGTTGGAGTAAAAGACCTTGTGCATTTCAGGTAAAATAACAACCCAATATTTATATCCCAGGACAAATTAGCTAGCAACAGCAAGCTAGCTAGCTAAATTGCCATAAATGTTTCATGCTTTTCGACCAGACCCAAATGAATATAGTTGGTTCAGAGTTCGTTTTGATATTTCAACCTGCGTGTCCTGATTGCATCTGGTGTGGGTGGACAAAATCAACATGCGTGCGATGGTGGATGCACGTGTGCAAGCGGTCTGGTCAGCATGTTACAGACAGTTGCAACAGCGCGACTTTAGATCCTTAGCACGCGTTCTGCAAAAACCACAGAATACACTTGAATGGATTTCTGCAAATATGTATCTAAATACCACGGGAGTCCTCTTACATTTGGGAACTCTACAGTTCTATTGACCAAACAACCATAAAAAGGTAGGCTATCTTTGCATATATGCACATCAACAACTACAAGATCAACAACTAATGCTAGCCAAAGCAAGGTGAGCTAAAATCTAACGAAGGAACAATAGATAAAACCTCAAAAACTTTTTCAGCTTGTTGGCTGTCAAAACTACACTAATAAACGATGGAGAATTGTAGCCTGCTCATCTTTCTGCAGCTTGCCTGCCAATGCATGCCTGTTCCAACCAAGCACCCAACTAACTGGCTAAAGTTCCAGACACAAATGAGAGAACACCTCACTGACCATTTTACTCACCATAGCAGAGTTGGTTAGGCTGTTTACATGTTATCCAGAGTATTACTTTTTTTTTTACTGACACCAGTCATATTCAGGGGGTCTTGCACGTTCGTAAATTCATCTGTTATTCTTCACTCTGGCACACTCAGACAAGAGTGGTCTGAAATCGGAGTAGATAGCTAGCCAGAGTGAATTTGCTAACTGGATAACAGTCGTTTAGCATACCTAGCTAGCTAGCAAAGCGACTCACATTTCTTGCTAGCTAACCAAATAACACGTGCATCTCTAGCTGTGTAGCCACCGAAAAACGATACGAGGAGAAAAAGTCAGTCACTCACCCATTCTGTCAATGACATGACGTCCTCCTAGCAGCTAACTAGCTAGCTAGCTAAAGTTAGGCTCTGTGTTTTTAGCTTGCTACATAAATAGATATGCTAGCATATTAACCACGTTATGACTGACTTGTGATCATTTCCCTTGCTAGTTTGATGGTATTGACGTTCCCAGCCTTAGTTACATTTGTCCGTTTTGTCAAAATAGATGTGTATTAGTGTTGTCACGATACCAGAATTTTTACTCTGATACCGATACCAGGTTTAGTATCCCGATACTCAATACCATCACAATACTCAATACCATCACTCAATACCATCACGATGCTCAATACCATCACGATACTCAATACCATCACTCAATACCATCACGATACTCAATACCATCACGATACTCAATACCATCACGATACTCAATACCATCACTCAATACCATCACAATACTCAATACCATCACTCAATACCATCACGATACTCAATACCATCACTCAATACCATCACTCAATACCATCACTCAATACCATCACGATACTCAATACCATCACTCAATACCATCACAATACTCAACACCATCACTCAATACCAAAACGATACCAAAACAATTCAACTGCAAAAGAATATAAGGTGTATTAGCAGATTGGCACTTGATCCAGACAGATCTTTTGAGTTCAATATCATTACATTTATTTCATTTAATTTTTTAATGTATGCATTAATTAATAAATTATACAAACATACAATCAATTTGACTTAGTTTTTTACCAATCTAACTAGCCTACATAACAACATAATGGTAATAATGTATTTGAAGGGTATAGCTCCATTGATAAACTGGGTAAATCAACATGTAGCCTAAGCCTATTCACAATACAGGTGAATGCAATTTCAATAGGTGTGTGTGCATGCATTGAGTTATTGAGTTTGTTTTGGCTACAGATGAAAAACAATGTTTCTCTTCCATTTGGGACTTATTTTATAACATTTCTTGCTGTCTCTTTTAAACCCATGACGTCATTCACAGACACAGTCAGTCTGAGGCTGGAGCAAAGATGAGGAGAGATGTGAGGCGAAATTTAATTAATAAAGTTTTTGGTGACAATCAGCTTTGAAATCAGCAATATTTTGCTCAATGGTTTGCAAAAAAGTACTATGGTAATGAATTGATGTTAGCTTCACTTGTAAGCTAGCAATGAAAAGTTAGCCTACAAAGCTGGAAGCTACCGGCATCTTCTTGCATTGTAAAGTGTTCTAGCCTGTAATGGACATTGTCATGCGAACAGTATTTAACAGTTGAAACATTTCTATATGCCGTGTTGCATTATTCAAGTGTGTTAACTTCTGTGCAGCATAATAAGTGGTGATGCAGCCCAGACTCCCAGTGAGAACAGTGTTTCCTCAGGACAGGCTACAGCTAGCAATGAGGAAGTGGAGCAGGCATGATGCACTCGCACTATAAGCAGACATTGGCTGCACTGATAGAAAGACTTGATCCTCTCTCAATCAGTAGACAACGTGAGACACATTTGACTGGTGAGAGACTGCAGAGAGATTGGGGAGAGACTGGAGAGACACTGGGGAGAGATTGGGAAGAGATTGGGGAGAGACTGGAGAGAGACTGGGGAGAGACACTGGGGAGAGACACTGGGGAGAGACACTGGGGAGAGACACTGGGGAGAGATTGGGAAGAGATTGGGGAGAGACTGGAGAGAGACTGGAGAGAGACTGGGGAGAGACACTGGGGAGAGACACTGGGGAGAGACTGGCAAGAGGCTGGGAGAGAGACTGGGGAGAGACTGGGGAGAGACTGGAGAGAGACTGGGGAGAGACTGGAGAGAGACTGGGGAGAGACTGGAGAGAGACTGGGGGAAAGAGTGGAGAGAGACTGAAGAGAGACTGGAGAGAGACTGGAGAGAGACTGAAGAGAGTCTGGGGGAGAGACTGGAAAGTGATGAGAGACTGGGGACGCAAGACTGGAGAGACACTAGAAAGAGATGAGGAGAGACTGGAAAGAGACTGGGGAGAGCCTGGAAAGAGACTGGAGAGAGATTGGAGAGAGAGAGACTGGGGAGGGATTGGAGAGAGCCTGGAGAGAGAATGGGGATAGAATGGGGAGAGACTGGAGAGAGACTTGGGAGAGACTTGGGAGAGACTGGAGAGAGACTGGAGAGAGGATGAGAGAGACTGGGGTGAGTCTGGGGAGAGACTGGTGGGAGACTGGTGAGAGACTGGAGAGAGACATTGCATAGAGATAGGGGGTACACTATAACGAGAGGCTGGGTAAGGAGAGGCTGGTTAAGGAGAGGCTGGGTAAGGAGAGGCTGGGTAAGGAGAAACGGGTTAAGGATAGACTGGTTAAGGAGAGGCTGGTTAAGGAGAGGCTGGTTAAGGAGAGGCTGGTTAAGGAGAGGCTGGGTAAGGAGAGGCTGGTTAAGGAGAGGCTGGTTAAGGAGAGGCTGGTTAAGGAGAGGCTGGGTAAGGAGAGGCTGGTTAAGGAGAGACTGGTTAAGGAGAGACTGGTTAAGGAGAGGCTGGGTAAGGAGAAACGGGTTAAGGAAAGGCTGGGTAAGGAGAGGCTGGTTAAGGAGAGGCTGGTTAAGGAGCGGCTGGTTAAGGAGAGGCTGGGTAAGGAGAAACGGGTAATGGAAAGGCTAGGTAAGGAGAGGCTGGTTAAGGAGAGGCTGGTTAAGGAGAGGCTGGTTAAGGAGAGGCTGGTTAAGGAGAGACTGGTTAAGGAGAGGCTGGGTAAGGAGAAACGGGTTAAGGAGAGACTGGGTAAGGAGAGGCTGAGTAAGGAGAGGCTGGTTAAGGAGAGGCTGGTTAAGGAGAGGCTGGTTAAGGAGAGGCTGGGTAAGGAGAAACGGGTAATGGAAAGGCTAGGTAAGGAGAGGCTGGTTAAGGAGAGGCTGGTTAAGGAGAGGCTGGTTAAGGAGAGGCTGGTTAAGGAGAGACTGGTTAAGGAGAGGCTGGGTAAGGAGAGGCTGGGTAAGGAGAGACTGGAGAGAAGAATGGGAGCTCAGAACCATAGTCATAAAAGGCAGCCCTGCTACAACAGCATTGATCCTCTGAACAATTGCTGCATGACAGAAATGATGATCATTGCAGAACTCAACTACTGCGTTTCACTAAAGAGAGAAACAGAGGGAGTGAGAGAAAAGGAGACGGGGGGAGAAGAAATCATTCCTTCCTGGGACTGGAATTACAGTATAGTGAAATGACAAGAAAAGAGATGGAAAGGGGAAAAGAAAGAGGAAATGTTCAAAAGTTTCAGTTATTCTGTCCAACTGTTCTAGGTCACCCATATGTTGGCTGATATCACTTTTACCCCTAGGCTAGTGCTCCTCATTGGGTAGTGGGTGTTCCACATTGACATTGGATGAAGTGAGTCCCCCCCTTTGAATATAAAGCAATTGGTAATTTTGAAAAAAAAATGTATATTCAAACCTTCCCAACACCAAGATTACCAACAGAAACCAATTGGAGCCACATTTCCTAGATGGAATGACCCAGCACCTCAATCAGAGCAACCTGGAAACAGTGTCCTCAAACAGACTATGACATTAAATCTCAAACTGATCAAACTGTGCTATCTGTTCAATGTAAATGTAATATCTATGGGGGTACTGCATATATATTATTGATTATCTATGGGAGACCTGCAGATCTACACCACACCTCATTCCAGGGGCGCAACTTTGGTTTTAGAAGTGGGGGGACATAATGTTTTTTTTATATATAACAAAAATGTATCCAGTTGGATAAACACTCCAAAGAGCCTACCTGACCGCTCGGAGGCATCCGCATGGTCCTAAAGCTCACCGTTGCCTCATTTTCTATCACATTCCAATGATAAAACTGGGGGGGGACTAAAATGCAATTTCAGAATGTGTGTGTGGGGGGGGGGGGGCCTAAACACACAATTGAGAAGCAGTTTGGTGAGTGACAATAAATCTAACAGCTCTCAATGTGGAGGGCTTCCATATGTGCTACAAGTCTATCCAGCTAGCTCACGGTCTACAAGTCTATCCAGCTAGCTCACGGTCTACAAGTCTTTCCAGCTAGCTCACAGTCTACAAGTCTATCCAGCTAGCTCACGGTCTACAAGTCTTTTCAGCTAGCTCACAGTCTACAAGTCTATTCAGCTAGCTCACAGTCTACAAGTCTATCCAGCTAGCTCACAGTCTACAAGTCTATCCAGCTAGCTCACAGTCTACAAGTCTATCCAGCTAGCTCACAGTCTACAAGTCTATCCAGCTAGCTCACAGTCTACAAGTCTATCCAGCTAGCTCACAGTCTACAAGTCTATCCAGCTAGCTCACAGTCTACAAGTCTATCCAGCTAGCTCACAGTCTACAAGTCTATCCAGCTAGCTCACACCCTCCCCCAAATTATTATTAAGTCCCGCTTTAAACTTTAAACGGCTTTAAACTTCCTCTTTAAAGTTGTAATTTCAAAATTCGGTAGTGCATCATCAGTTCCTCCTGTCGTGTCAGTCATAGCATAACTTAGCGAGCTATTTATAACACACCATGTTCCCCAATGCTGGAAGGGGGGCCCAGAGTGAAAAACTTTGGGAACCCCTGTTCTAGCTTACAGGGCTGCTTTAAGAAAGGGTGCTTGGAGCAGACCGCAGTCCTAATATTCGGAGGGAATTGAATCAGGAGAAAGTAATTATGCTATAAATTATGACCACCATATAAAGCTCTAAATTGCAGTAGATTGTGAGTGTATCAACCCAACAACTTGGACTACTTTATTACATCAAGAGGTCAGACGATGCAATGGCATGGTTCCTGACAGTGCTGCAGCTGCAGTAGATGGCTACATGCATGGAAGAGCAAGGCCCCTCTGGACAGTCACACACATCATCACAGAACAACAACCAATACAGAGAGCATGTCTGAGGGGGATGCTGTGTGGTCAGGAGAAAACAGAGCTGCAGAAAGAACCATAGCAATACAATGGACAAAATGGCCTTACAGTTCAGCTCCAAAATCCCCCATGATTCTTCCCGCTCCAGCCAACATAGTGGAATAACATAATTTGCCACTGTAGCAGGTGTAGAAATAGGTTGCTGGGAAAGGTGGTGAATTCCGAGAGATGGCGTGATATAATTGTCAAGTAATCCGACATTTCAAATGGTATAGGGTTCCCAGTCCAAATGGTATAGGGTTCCCAGTCCAAATGGTATAGGGTTCCCAGTCCAAATGGTATAGGGTTCCCAGTGCAAATGGTATAGGGTTCCCAGTCCAAATGGTATAGGGTTCCCAGTCCAAATGGTATAGGGTTCCCAGTCCAAATGGTATAGGGTTCCCAGTCCAAATGGTATAGGGTTCCCAGTCCAAATGGTATAGGGTTCCCAGTCCAAATGGTATAGGGTTCCCAGTCCAAATGGTATAGGGTTCCCAGTCCAAATGGTATAGGGTTCCCAGTCCAAATGGTATAGGGTTCCCAGTCCAAATGGTATAGGGTTCCCAGTGCAAATGGTATAGGGTTCCCAGTGCAAATGGTATAGGGTTCCCAGTCCAAATGGTATAGGGTTCCCAGTCCAAATGGTATAGGGTTCCCAGTCCAAATGGTATAGGGTTCCCAGTCCAAATGGTATAGGGTTCCCAGTCCAAATGGTATAGGGTTCCCAGTCCAAATGTAGTCGAACATTGCTCGGAATTGAATGCCTGATAATTCTAAGAATGGAACTGATGACTAGCAGAGCTGCGAGAGAGAGAGAGAGGCCTATGCTGGTGACAACTGAGCAAATGGCCATTTATAGAGAAAAAATACAAATACTTATGAGCTACATGTCATACCAAAGATCACTCAAACACACACTAATGTGAAATACCACTTGGGCACACGATTCCACCTCAGATTTCATAATCCTATGGAGAATTAATGATTGAACAACCTATGTGTGGGATTAATAGTTATGTATGGATCTAAGAGAAAAAAGGCATGTGTGGTGGTCCTCTGGGGAGAAGAGGCAGAGGCCTCAAAACAAGATGGTCACAAATGACATTCCCATAAGATCATGCGGTGCATTTAGGCTACAGCATGAAACTAATATGATAGGCTTCCATAGTTATTGGCGCGCTTGAGCATTCCGGCAGAGATAGACAGTGTGAAGGATGGATGGTATGAAAGCAATGCCACACAGACACATGTTCGATACAGCACGACAGACAGAGCTGCGACGGAGAGCATGGAGAGACTGAAATACAGCTATGCGGACCGCAGTGCATTCATTAATACAGTGTACACATCACACTGACTGCACTGACTCCACCGTGGAAAATGGACGCCTAGTGTTACCAGTGGCGGTTCTAGACCATTTCAACTGGGGGGGCCAAGCTGGGGCCAGTTGTACTGTTAGAGGGGCCAGTTACATTAGACGTTATTGTTGTCATATCGTTTTCTTCACTGCATTGCAGGCATTAGCAGGCAAAAGACCATGTTCATAATCATCATCGTTGCCACTGTCTAATAATGGATGTAAAAAAAGAACGATAGCAAAAATTAGTTATGTAAAAATTATTTCATACTCCACATTTAGGGGGCCACAAGGGGGTCCAAAATTGTTGTCACAGGGGCACTGCCCCCCCCCCCCCCCCCCCCGACCGGCATAGTGCGTGAGAACTCGTTTGACTGAGGATCAAAGACACATTCACACACTATGACATCAAACACACTGAAAATGTGCAGGACATTCTCATACACCCATATTAAACACCTGTATACACGGATTTATATGGATGCGCTGTCCCCCGCGCTCAAACGCGATATTATAGGGATAATATGTATTTGCATTCGAAGCATCATTTCTGCTCTTGTATTGTAATTTGCAGAACAAAGGCACATTCATTTGACGTTTAATTGCCTACATTCATGGTCTGTTACTGTTTTAAACTGATTAGTGAGTTGCGAGCAGTGTGAAACGAATTGGCAGGAGAATGTAGCTTGCAAATAGCCATCGATTGATTGGTTTTTCGTTAAACCAAATACAAGCACTTAAACAATTACCAATATTATAACCTATATTACAAGCCCCGAATGTAAATAATCTTATAGACAAGTCTTACCTGCAGGCTTATTATTTCAGAAGCTTATTCGAAGACCGTCGCACTCCCAAAGAGAGGAAAAGGAGATGGAGAGAAAAAGAGAGAGAGGGGGTGGACGACAAATAACGGCCTCGAAATAACAAACAGGGGGGTATTAAGACAAAATTACGTGAAAAAATACCGTGTAAGAAACTGTATGTAATTTCTCTACTAAACATAACTTAGCCATATGATGAAATGGTTTTAACAGATATACAGCGGATACACAGACACACATCAGTGAAACACGGATTTGTCTACAGTAGATGTAGCCAATGCGTGTGTGTACTCGGTGAGAATGCGTCTCCCCCTCCCCTCCAGTCGCACGAGTGCTAGTTCGCTCTGTCTGCCCGTCCGTTCCTCTATCTATCTCTCACACCGAGCCCTCGACGTAAGCAACTTGTCGCATCCGACCGAACTCTTCAGTGATGTGAACGGATAAGCTTGGCTACTCGAAAATCAGAATAAGCTGGCTATTCATTTGCTGTTGTGCATGTAGGCTACAACAGGGCTCTTTTGTTTGGGGCAAACAGATGCTAAAACCACAGTCTTTTGGCAATCATAATTTTTCTACATGTGGTTATTGGAGCGTGTGTGTATGTGCGTCAGTTGCGTGCTCGCCTAAATAGCATGATAGCCATGACCAAGTTAAGAGTGTTACTGATGTCGATATTTTGTTGAAGGTCGACAGGATAGAGATTCATCGTGATTGTTTTTTTTTATTTTCATACGACAGAATAGGATGGCCATTTTCACCGCTGTCTAAAGAAATGCAGGGCTGTGAGCATTGCGGTAGCACAGTTCCGCAGAGAGAGAGAGAGAGAGAGATGCCACGCACAATTGTGTAGAGGGGAGGGGATAAAAACGGTAACGGTAGACTATTTTTGGTAAGATGGTGACTCGAGACCACAGAAGGAAAAATGCCCTGTTTTCCCTAATAATAATTATGTCATCATCTCCTTGACTCAAATACACACTGCTGCTGGAAATACTGTCATCTTCTGAGGCATGATTCAACAACGGCTGGTTTGTAGGTTGACATATAGCCAGGGGTTCCTGTACACCGCCACTATTCTAATTCAGTGCGTGTGTATTTGTGTGTGAACCAGGCGACCCGAGGACTGACTGAAAGATGACCTTCAATGGCTTTAAAATGGCTTTACCCATTCCCTTCCTCCCTTCCTCTCTCTTCATCACCCTCTCTATCTTACACACACATACATACACACGCACGCACGCACACAAACACGGAAAAAGGGGAGCAGAAGAGCTGAAGAGCGCTAATGCCGAGTGACAGGTCTTTCATGCAGTAATGGTGATGGTGAAAAGAGAGATTCACTCAACCCCATACTGCTACACACACACACACACATACACACACAGAGAGAGAAAGAGAGAGAGCTGACGTCACAGAACCACATGTTTATAAATATGTGCTCACAAAGGCTATAATAGCACACATTCCCGTCCCACCAATATTTACACACTATAAATCCTAGCGCTTACTCCTTCCTGTGTGATAGAAAATCCTTGAAGATGGACAGCACAGACATTTTATATTTATATATCTATATATATTGATTGTTGGCTTTTTGTGTTGGCCATTTGGCCTGCATCATTTCCTTCACACACACACACACACACACACACACACACACACACACACACACACACACACACACACACACACACACACACACACAGTACTAATCAATCAGACTGTGGCCTGTACCACGATAGAGGAGAGGCTAGTGTTTTAATTCAACGCTTAGTGACCTACACTGCAATGCAGTGCATGCACCTGCAGCTAATGCCTAAAATTAACCTTAAATTTGACGTTTGGTTTGACTTCGAAATTTGATGTTTGAGGAACATGGATGAACGTCTAATTCTGACGTGAGTCTGTGAGAGCTAGCTGACACACACACACACACACACACACACACACACACACACACACACACACACACACACACACACACACACACACACACACACACACACACACACACACACAAATTACCCCATGTTGTGTTGTATTCTTGTTGTGACTCACTGAGCTAAAGCCTAGGCATCAGATTAGGAAGCTAACGTGAGTCTCCAGGTATCAGGCATACATAGGCTGGTGTAGCAGCTCGGTTACCCTCACACAGTGCTCCACAGTGTGTATGCCATGCATTATAATAAAGGCCTGCAGTATTTCAACCCTGCACCAATCCCCACCTTCAGAGTCGACTGCTCTGTATCACACACGCACGAACGCACACACACACACACACACACACACACACACACACACACACACACACACACACACACACACACACACACACACACACACACACACACAAACAGGCTCCAAAGGGACTGTATCAATGCATGCCAATATGAGTGAAATCCAACCCAGAGACTTTTATTGTTACACCTCCAATAACACTGACGTCATCACAATCACAATCAGTATGGGATGAGTTTAATCAAGATTCTACAGTATTATTTCCATGGATTTAGTTGAAGCTATTGACAATCTCTTTTCTTTGACGGTGCATCAAGGAGCAAAAAGGTGCTGTCTTTACAAAGATCATTATGTGCTAGAAGAGTAACAGTGGAAGTATAGGCACACCTAAGGTTGCAAAATTCCAGGAACTTTCAATAAATTCCCTGGTTTTCCAGAAAATATTTTTTAAGGATTTCCTGCTTATTCCATGAATCTTCCAACCAGGATTTCAGGAAAACCAGGGAATTTATTTAAAGTTCCTGGAATTTTGCAACATTAGGCCCACCTACACCCTCTGATGAAACAGCAGAGAGAAATAGACTTGAGGATGAGGGAACAGGGGAGAAGAATTTGGCGAGAGAAGAATGGGACCGAGGGAAAAGATAAACAAACTTGGCTCTACAAATTCTCTATTAAAATGTAATAATCATAATGGAGTGAATGATTGTAAAAGAAGACTGAATGGCAGGAGGACAGAACGGTCACAGAAGCCCCATTTATACCTGGTTCTAACTTGCATCCTTTATCCTAGTCTTATTCACATTCTTATTGTGCCCACATTTGTAGACAGGTGTAGACAAACCAAAATACCCATTGTGATCTGATTGTGATCAGATCATCATGCCCACCTCCGGAAGTAGTCAGACATACATTGTGGGCTCCCGAGTGGCGCAGCGGTTTAAGGCACTGCATCTCAGTGCTAGAGGCAACACTATAGACCCTGGTTAGATTCCCGGCTGGATCACAACCGGCTGTGACTGGGAGTCCCATAGGGCGGCGCACAATTGGCCCAGGGTCGTTCGGGTTTGGCCGGGGTCTTACAATAAATAAATAAATGTAATTTTGAAAGAATAGCTGTGTAATAATTTGCATAAAGGAAGGGACCAGGAAGTCTGGTCACAATGCAGACACAGTGGGCGGATAACAGACACATTTTAATACCATGTATAGACACATTTCTGGAAATATGGGCACAATCAGAATGTAGAAAAGATCAGGACAAAGGACCCATGTTAGCAACAGGTATAAACAGGGATAGAGAGAAAGACAGAAAGAGTGAGGACAGAGGGTTTAATAGTAAGAGATAATTACAACTGTCATCAATCAATATTTAATCCCCTGCTGATTTTGTACGTTTGCTCACTGACAAAGAAATGATCAGTCTATATTTTTAATGGTAGGTTTACTTGAACAGTGAGAAACAGAATAACAACAAAAAAATCCAGAAAAACGCAGGTCAAAAATTTTATAAATTGAATTGCATTTTAATGAGGGAAATAAGTATTTGACCCCCTCTCAATCAGAAAGATTTCTGGCTCCCAGGTGTCTTTTATACAGGTAACGAGCTGAGATTAGGAGCACACTCTTAAAGGGAGTGCTCCTAATCTTAGTTTGTTACCTGTATAAAAGACACCTGTCCACAGAAGCAATCAATCAATCAGATTCCAAACTCTCCACCATGGCCAAGACCAAAGAACTCTCCAAGGATGTCAGGGACAAGATTGTAGACCTACACAAGGCTGGAATGGGCTAAAAGATCATCGCCAAGCAGCTTGGTGAGAAGGTGACAACAGTTGGTGGGATTATTCACAAATGGAAGAAACACAAAAGAACTGTCAATCTCCCTCGGCCTGGGGCTCCATGCAAGATCTCACCTCATGGATTTGCAATGATCATGAGAATGGTGAGAAATCAGCCCAGAACTACACGGGAGGATCTTGTCAATGATCTCAAGGCAGCTGGGACCATAGTCACCAAGAAAACAATTGGTAACACACTACGCCGTGAAGGACTGAAATCCTGCAGCGCCCACAAGGTCCCCCTGCTCAAGAAAGCACATATACATGCCCGTCTGAAGTTTGCCAATGAACAACTGAATGATTCAGAGGACGACTGGGTGAAAGACCAAAATGGAGCTCTTTGGCATCAACTCAACTTGCCGTGTTTGGAGGAGGAGGAATGCTGCCTATGACCCCAAGAACACCATCCCCACCGTCAGACATGGAGGTGGAAACATTATGCTTTGGGGGTGTTTTTCTGTTAAGGGGACAGGACATCTTCACCGCATCAAAGGGATGATGGACGGGGCCATGTACCGTCAAATCTTGGGTGAGAACCTCCTTCCCTCAGCCAGGGCATTGAAAATGGGTCGTGGATGGGTATTCCAGCATGACAATGACCCAAAACACACGGCCAAGGCAACAAAGGAGTGGCTCAAGAAGAAGCACATTAAGGTCCTGGAGTGGCCTAGCCAGTCTCCAGACCTTAATCCCATATAAAATCTGTGGAGGGAGCTGAAGGTTCGAGTTGCCAAATGTCAGCCTCGAAACCTTAATGACTTGGAGAAGATCTGCAAAGAGGAGTGGGACAAAATCCCTCCTGAGATGTGTGCAAACCTGGCCAACTACAAGAAATATCTGACCTCTGTGATTGCCAACAAGGGTTTTGCCACCAAGTACTAAGTCATGTTTTGCAGAGGGGTCAAATACTTATTTCCCTTATTAAAAAATCAATTTATACAATTTTTGACATTAGTTTTTCAGGAATTTTTGTTTTGTTATTCTGTCTCTCACTGTTCAAATAAACCTACCATTAAAATGATAGACAGATCATTTCTTTGTCAGTGGGCAAATGTACAAAATCAGCAGGAGATCAAATACTTTCTCTCCCTCTCTCAGTTGTTTACTCACTCCTATCACTCCCTCTCTCAGCTGTATACTCACTCATTTCTCTCCCTCTCTCAGCTGTATACTCACTCATTTCTCTTCCTCTCTCAGCTGTATACTCACTCATTTCTCTCCCTCTCTCAGCTGTATACTCACTCATTTCTCTCCCTCTCTCAGCTGTATACTCTCTCCTTTCTCTCCCTCTTTCAGCTGTATACTCACTCATTTCTCTCCCTCTCTCAGCTGTATACTCACTCATTTCTCTTCCTCTCTCAGCTGTATACTCACTCATTTCTCTCCCTCTCTCAGCTGTATACTCTCTCCTTTCTCTCCCTCTCTCAGCTGTATACTCACTCCTTTCTCTCCCTCTCTCAGCCTTATACTCACTCCTGTCTCTCCCTCTCTCAGCTGTATACTCACTCCTTTCTCTCCCTCTCTCAGCTTTATACTCACTCCTTTCTCTCCCTCTCTCAGCCTTATACTCACTCCTTTCTCTCCCTCTCTCAGCCTTATACTCACTCCTTTCTCTCCTTCTCTCAGCCATATATTCACTCCTGTCTCTCCCTCTCTCAGCTGTATACTCACTCATTTCTCTCCCTCTCTCAGCTGTACTCACTCCTTTCTCTCCCTCTCTCAGCTGTATACTCACCCCTTTCTCTCCCTCTTTCAGCTGTATACTCACTCCTTTCTCTCCCTCTCAGCCATATATGCACTCCTTTTTCTCCCTCTCTCAGCTGTATACTCACTCCTTTCTCTCCCTCTCTCAGCTGTACTCACTCATTTCTCTCCCTCTCTCAGCTGTATACTCACTCCTTTCTCTCCCTCTCAGCTGTTTACTCACTCCTTTCTCTCTCTAACAGGCACCCCCAAACATCTTCTTTCCATCACAAAGTCAGTGATAATGGCAGACAAATTAATTTTGTATCAATATAATTCTGTGCTTCAGTTCTTACTATGGCATATTCGGTTGGCATCCATTGCACATATCACCATGGACCAGGGCCCAGGTCAAATACTTCTAAAATGCAATCATTCCTTCTTTCCTTCCTTGGAGCAATCCCTGATATGACATGACTGTGCCTGACTTGTGCTAGATCAGTGTCTTCATAAAGGGAAGAAGGCTTTGTAAAAGTATTGGAACAGACCCTCCTTCCATGGTAGTGTCAGAGCAGGACAATGACCAGCAGAGGGCAGTAGTTACACATCACCAGTCAGTGGGAGCATCACAATAGTCTACAGTACTCTCCTCTCCTCTCCTCCATCTGTTCTTAGAGATATAGGACAGGAAAAAAACTATATAATTGATGTATACCATGCTATTTCTTTCTCCTGTTCAGTTCTTTCACATCGTACCAAACTGATGAAACATCCCTCTGGGAAAAAACTGGTTGAATCAACGTTGTTTCCACATCATTTCAACCACACAATTCAATATAATGACGTTGACTCAACGTGGAAAACTGACTGGATTTGAGAAAAGTCATTAACACAAGGGAATTATGTATTTTGTTCACCCACCTAAATCCAATGTCAGGGTGCCATTTTTGGTTGATTTCAGTTCTGACTCTGTCACACTGTGTCAATTCACAGCAATTCAACAACATACAATAGTTGTATATATTTGCAAAAATATGTACATCATCAAGATAAAAATGTATTATCTTTAAAATATAATTCCACTCACTCCCCTGGTCACATATTCAGACTTAAGCGACAGTTGAAGTCAGAAGTTTACATACACCTTAGCCAAATGCATTTAAACTCAGTTTTTCACAATTCCTGACATTCAATCTTAGTAAAAATGCCCTGTCTTAGGTCAGTTAGGATCACCACTTTATTTTAAGAATGTGAAATGTCAGAATTATAGTAGAGAGAATGATTTATTTCAGCTTTCATTTCTTTCATCACATTCCTAGTGGGTTAGAAATTTGCATACACTCAATTAGTATTTGGTAGCAACCTTTAAATTGTTTAACTTGGGTCAAACATTTTGGGTAGCCTTCCACAATGTTCCCACAATAAGTTGGGTGAATTTTGGCCCATTCCTCCTGACAGAGCTGGTGTAACTGAGTCAGGCCTCTGCTCGTACACGCTTTTTCAGTTCTGACCACATAGTTTCTATAGGTTTGAGGTCAGGGCTTTGTGATGGCCACTCCAATACCTTGATTTTGTTTTCCTTAAGCCATTTTGACACAACTTTGGAAGAATGCTTGGGGTCATTGTCCATTTGGAAGAAACATTCGCTATCAAGCTTTAACTTCCTGACTGATGTCTTGAGATGTTGCTTCAATATATCCACATTACTTCCATTCCTCATGATGCCATCTATTTTGTGAAGTGCACCAGTCTCTCCTGCAGCAAAGCACCCCCACAACATGATGCTGCCACCCCCGTGCTTCACGGTTGGGATGGTGTTCTTTGGCTTGCAAGCCTCCCCCTTTTTCCTCCAAACATAACAATGGTCATTATGGCCAAACAGTTCTATTTTTGTTTCATCAGACCAGAGGACATTTCTCCAAAAAGTACGATCTTTGTCCCCATGTGCAGTTGCAAACCGTAGTCTGGCTTTTTTATGGCAGTTTTGGAGCAGTGGCTTCTTCCTTGCTGAGCGGCCTTTCAGGTTATGTCGATATAGGACTCGTTTTACTGTGGATATAGATACTTTTGTACCTGTTTCCTCCAGCATCTTCACAAGGTCCTTTGCTGTTGTTCTGGATGAATTTGCACTTTTCGCACCAAAGTACGTTCATCTCTAGGAGACAGAATGCGTCTCCTTCCTGAGCGGTATGACGGCTGTGTGGTCCCATGGTGTTTATACTTGCGTTCTATTGTTTGTACAGATGAACGTGGTACCTTTAGGCATGTAGAAATTGCACCCAAGGATGAACCAGACGTGTGGAGGTCTACAATTTATTTTCTGAGGTCTTGGCTGATTTCTTTTGATTTTCCCGTGATGTCAAGCAAAGAGGCACTGAGTTTGAAGGTAGGCCTTGAAATATATCCACAGGTACACCTCCAATTGACTCAAATGAGAAGCTTCTAAAGCCATGACATAATTTTCTGGAATTTTCCAAGCTGTTTAAAGGCACAGTCAACTTAGTGTATGTAAACTTCTGACCCACTGGAATTGTGATACAGTAAATTATAAGTGAAATAATCTGTCTGTAAACTATTGTTGGAAAAATGACTTGTGTCATGCACAAAGTAGATGTCCTAACCGACTTGCCAAAACTATAGTTTGTTAACAAGAAATTTGTGGAGTGGTTGAAAAACGAGTTTTAATGACTCCAACCTAAGTGTATGTAAACTTCCGAATTCAGCTATAGATCTAAAATATTATATCTACATATACAGTAGAATTCTCCCTCCCCTATAGATTTCAGAACATCGTCACATTCATGTTAATGTGTATTCATACATTTTATCCAACATTCATATATTCTTACAGATATTCTAATATTGTTTTATTATTTTAACTCGTTATTATTATTATTATTATCATTACCAAGGATAAGTATATGTATAAACCCATGCACATATAAGTGTGTAGGAGTGAAAGACAGTGTTTAGCGTTGTACATCTCAAGTGAATACAAATCCCTCGTTTCCACAGTACTGCAGTAGGTTCAGGTTCAGCTGCAGCCTCTCATTCTCCCTCTCTCCCTCTCTCCCTCTCTCTCTCTCCCTCTCTCCCTGTCTCTCCCTCTCTCCCTCTCTCCCTCTCTCTCCCTCTCTCCCTCTCTCTCTCTCCCTCTCTCCCTGTCTCCCTCTCTCCCTCTCTCCCTCTCTCCCTGTCTCTCTCTCTCCCTCTCTCCCTGTCTCTCTCATTCTCCCTCTCTCCCTCTCTCTCTCGTTCTCCCTCTCTCCCTCTCTCCCTCTCTCCCTCTCTCTCTCTCCCTCTCTCCCTCTCTCTCTCATTCTCCCTCTCTCCCTCTCTCCCTCTCTCCCTCTCTCCCTCTCTCCCTGTCTCTCTCATTCTCCCTCTCTCCCTTTCTCCCTCTCTCCCTGTCTCTCTCATTCTCCCTGTCTCCCTGTCTCTCTCATTCTCCCTGTCTCCCTGTCTCTCTCATTCTCCCTGTCTCTCCCTTTCTCCCTCTCTCCCTGTCTCTCTCTCTCCCTCTCTCCCTTTCTCCCTCTCTCCCTGTCTCTCTCATTCTCCCTGTCTCCCTGTCTCTCTCATTCTCCCTCTCTCCCTCTCTCCCTCTCTCCCTGTCTCCCTGTCTCTCTCATTCTCCCTCTCTCCCTCTCTCCCTGTCTCTCCCTTTCTCCCTCTCTCCCTCTCTCCCTCTCTCCCTGTCTCTCCCTTTCTCCCTCTCTCCCTGTCTCTCTCATTCTCCCTGTCTCCATCGCTCCGTCTCTCCCTCTCTCCCTCTCTCTCTCTCCCTGTCTCTCCCTTTCTCCCTCTCTCCCTTTCTTCCTCTCTCCCTCTCTCCCTCTCTCCCTGTCTCTCCCTTTTTCCCTCTCTCCCTCTCTCCCTGTCTCTCTCATTCTCCCTGTCTCCCTCTCTCACTCTCTCCCTGTCTCTCTCATTCTCCCTGTCTCTCTCATTCTCCCTGTCTCTCTCATTCTCCCTGTCTCTCTCATTCTCCCTGTCTCTTTCATTCTCCCTGTCTCTCCCTGTCTCTCTCATTCTCCCTGTCTCTCTCATTCTCCCTGTCTCCCTCTCTCCCTCTCTCTCTCATTCTCCCTGTCTCTCTCATTCTCCCTGTCTCTCTCATTCTCCCTGTCTCTCTCATTCTCCCTGTCTCTCTCATTCTCCCTGTCTCTCTCATGCTCCCTGTCTCTCCCTCTCCCCCTCTCCCTGTCTATCTCATTCTCCCTGTCTCTCCCTTTCTCCCTCTCTCTCCCTCTCTCTCCCTCTCTCCCTCTCAGCCCTTTTTGTCACAGATTCTAACCTCTAAAGAAATCACATACTTTATTCTCCGTCACTTTCTCTCCATCCCCCTCATCTCTCTATCCTTGACAACTCCTCCACCTCTCCTGAACCCCCTTTCTCTCTCTCTCTGCCCATCTCTCAGTTTTTAATACCAAATGTATGTTAATAACACTAATCCCTCAATCCTTCTCCCTCTCCCTTTTCACACTTACTCCATCTTTCTTGCTCTTCACACTTACTTCCTCCCTGTCCCTGTCCCTTGCGCTCCCTCTCTCTAACAGGGGGAGGCGCCCATGTGCATGTGTGTGTGGTAGTGAGGGGGTCCAGTGGAAGGGGGCATGGCCATGGCCTGGGAGTTACCGTGTGAGTGTTGGTGTTGGAGTGTGTGGGTGTTGTAGGCCCCAGACAGTGGAGGCAGCTGGTAGCTAGCTCCAGAGGAGGACCCAGACCCAGGGCCCATGTTGGACCCCATGCCCCCACCTTGGTTGCCCTGCAGGGGGTTTTTGGTGGGCTGCGGGGGGGTCTGGTTGATCTGGATGGAGATGTCGCTGGAGGCCCGGGAGTCACTACGGCCCCTCTTAGGAGGAGGCCAGGTCTCAGGGTGGAGGAACTGGCCGCTGTAGTCGCTGCACTCAGACAGACGGGGGCGGTAGAGGGCTGGGTGGGGGCGGTACATCTCCTCCTCAGCATAACGCTTCATAAACAGATAGACTGACATCACCCCAGCCCCCTGACAGGAGAGAGAGAGAGAGGGAGAGAGAGAGAGAGAGATAGGTAGAGAGAGAGAGAGAGAGAGAGTTATGCAGGGATCAAACGGTTTGAAAGAAAAGGGACCAAGTAGAGGGGATAAATCTAGTGGGGAGGAGGTGGAAAAGAAAGTGAGTCGAGGGGATTAGTGAGCAATGGAGTAAGAGGAAGAGAGAGAGAGAGAGAGAGAGAGAGAGAGAGAGAGAGAGAGAGAGAGAGAGAGCAATGTGAGGACAAGAGGCAAGATGAGGAAAGAGGAGGAGTAGCAGGAGGAGGAGCAGGAGGAGGAGCAGGAGCAGGAGGAGTAGCAGGAGGAGTAGCAGGAGGAGGAGCAGGACTAGGAGGAGTAGCAGGAGGAGTAGCAGGAGGAGTAGCAGGAGGAGGAGCAGGTGGAGCAGGAGCAGGAGGAGGAGCAGGAGGAGTGGAGCACACTGAGCTGTCCATTGCACCACATTAGTGCAGTAATGCTGACGATGTGAGAGAGGCAGGGTGGGGGATGGGGGAGAGATGGATGAAACGAGCAGAGAACATCACACACACACACACACACACACACACACACACACACACACACACACACACACACACACACACACACACACACACACACACACACACACACACACACACACAACACACACACATAACACACACATTCAAACAAACACACACACACACACACACACAGAGAGGGAGAGAGAAGACTACTGCACTGCTACAGTATGTCAACATCCCCACTGACACCCCAGTCTATCCCCAGAATACTAATCCTCACTAGCTCATTGTGTATTCAGCAGTGTTCTCCTATCTTCTCTGCAGCAAAGTACAACAGTCCACTCTTCATATATGATATGTCTTAGAACTGTCATGACTGTTTGAACTAAACTAGAGTATGCAGATGTACAGAGCAAGTACTGAAACAAAGACTGTACTTGAGTTAGGAGTGATGAACTGTACTGTACTTAAACAGAGTTTGCACTCATCTGATGGGCACATAAGGAGTGGGCACATCTCCCCATAATTGGCTATGACAACAGAGAGAGAGAGATGGGGGGTAAAGAGGAGTTGTTCCTCTGAACTCTCCACTCTGACAGGACGGGGGTAAAGAAGAGTTGCTCCTCTGAACTCTCCACTCTGACAGGACGGGAGTAAAGAGGAGTTGCTCCTCTGAACTCTCCACTTTGACAGGACGGGGGTAAAGAGGAGTTGTTCCTCTGAACTCTCCACTCTGACAGGACGGGGTAAAGAAGAGTTGCTCCTCTGAACTCGCCACTCTGACAGGACAGGGGTAAAGAAGAGTTGCTCCTCTGAACTCTCCACTCTGACAGGACGGGGGTAAAGAAGAGTTGCTCCTCTGAACTCTCCACTCTGACAGGACGGGGGTAAAGAGGAGTTGCTCCTCTGAACTCTCCACTCTGACAGGACGGGGGTAAAGAAATGTTGCTCCTCTGAACTCTCCACTCTGACAGAATGGGGGTAAAGAAGGGTTGCTCCTCTGAACTCTCCACTCTGACAGGACGGGGGTAAAGAGTTGCTCCTCTGGACTCTCCACTCTGACAGGACGGGGGTAAAGAGTTGCTCCTCTGAACTGTCCACTCTGACAGGACAGGGGTAAGAAGGGTTGCTCCTCTGAACTCTCCACTCTGTCAGGACGGGGGTAAAGAAGTGTTGCTCCTCTGAACTCTCCACTCTGACAGGACGGGGGTAAAGGGGAGTTTCTCCTCTGAACTCTCCACCCTGACAGGACGGGGGTAAAGAAGAGTTTCTCCTCTGAACTCACCACTCTGACAGGACGGGGGTAAAGAAGAGTTTCTCCTCTGAACTCTCCACTCTGACAGGACGGGGGTAAAGGAGAGTTTCTCCTCTGAACTCACCACTCTGACAGGACGGGGGTAAAGAAGAGTTTCTCCTCTGAACTCACCACTCTGACAGGATGGGGGTAAAGGAGAGTTTCTCCTCTGAACTCTCCACCCTGACAGGACGGGGGTAAAGAGTTTCTCCTCTGAACTCTCCACTCTGACAGGACGGGGGTAAAGGGGAGTTTCTCCTCTGAACTCTCCACTCTGACAGGACGGGGGTAAAGGAGAGTTTCTCCTCTGAACTCTCCACTCTGACAGGACGGGGGTAAAGGCGAGTTTCTCCTTTAAACTCTCCACCCTGACAGGACGGGGGTAAAGAGTCTCTCCTCTGAACTCACCACTCTGACAGGACGGGGGTAAAGAAGAGTTTCTCCTCTGAACTCTCCACCCTGACAGGACGGGGGTGAAGAGTTTCTCCTCTGAACTCTCCACTCTGACAGGATGGGGGTAAAGGACAGTTTCTCCTCTGAACTCTCCACTCTGACAGGATGGGGTAAAGAAGAGTTTCTCCTCTGAACTCTCCACCCTGAAAGGACGGGGGTAAAGAGTTTCTCCTCTGAACTCTCCACTCTGACAGGACGGGGGTAAAGAAGAGTTGCTACACTCAACTCTCCACTCTGACAGGACGGGGTAAAGAAGAGTTGCTCCTCTGAACTCTCCACTCTGACAGGATGGGGTAAAGAAGAGTTTATCCTCTGAACTCTCCACTCTGAAAGGACGGGGGTAAAGAAGAGTTGCTCCTCTGAACTCACCACTCTGACAGGATGGGGGTAAAGGAGAGTTTCTCCTCTGAACTCTCCACCCTGACAGGACGGGGGTAAAGAGTTTCTCCTCTGAACTCACCACTCTGACAGGACGGGGGTAAAGGAGAGTTTCTACTCTGAACTCTCCACTCTGACAGGACGGGGGTAAAGGCGAGTTTCTCCTTTGAACTCTCCACCCTGACAGGACGGGGGTAAAGAGTTTCTCCTCTGAACTCACCACTCTGACAGGACGGGGGTAAAGAAGAGTTTCTCCTCTGAACTCTCCACCCTGACAGGACGGGGGTGAAGAGTTTCTCCTCTGAACTCTCCACTCTGACAGGATGGGGGGAAGGAAGAGTTGCTCCTCTGAACTCTCCACCCTGACAGGACGGGGGTGAAGAGTTTCTCCTCTGAACTCTCCACTCTGACAGGATGGGGTAAAGAAGAGTTGCTCCTCTGAACTCTCCACTCTGACAGAACGGGGGTAAAGAAGAGTTGCTCCCCTGAACTCTCCACTCTGACAGGATGGGGGTAAAGGACAGTTTCTCCTCTGAACTCTCCACTCTGACAGGATGGGGTAAAGAAGAGTTTCTCCTCTGAACTCTCCACCCTGACAGGATGGGGTAAAGAAGAGTTTCTCCTCTGAACTCTCCACCCTGAAAGGACGGGGGTAAAGAAGAGTTGCTCCACTGAACTCTCCACTCTGACAGGACGGGGTAAAGAAGAGTTGCTCCTCTGAACTCACCACTCTGACAGGATGGGGGTAAAGGAGAGTTTCTCCTCTGAACTCTCCACCCTGACAGGACGGGGGTAAAGAGTTTCTCCTCTGAACTCTCCACTCTGACAGGACGGGGGTAAAGGGGAGTTTCTCCTCTGAACTCTCCACTCTGACAGGACGGGGGTAAAGGAGAGTTTCTCCTCTGAACTCTCCACTCTGACAGGACGGGGGTAAAGGCGAGTTTCTCCTTTAAACTCTCCACCCTGACAGGACGGGGGTAAAGAGTCTCTCCTCTGAACTCACCACTCTGACAGGACGGGGGTAAAGAAGAGTTTCTCCTCTGAACTCTCCACCCTGACAGGACGGGGGTGAAGAGTTTCTCCTCTGAACTCTCCACTCTGACAGGATGGGGGTAAAGGACAGTTTCTCCTCTGAACTCTCCACTCTGACAGGATGGGGTAAAGAAGAGTTTCTCCTCTGAACTCTCCACCCTGAAAGGACGGGGGTAAAGAGTTTCTCCTCTGAACTCTCCACTCTGACAGGACGGGGGTAAAGAAGAGTTGCTACACTCAACTCTCCACTCTGACAGGACGGGGTAAAGAAGAGTTGCTCCTCTGAACTCTCCACTCTGACAGGATGGGGTAAAGAAGAGTTTATCCTCTGAACTCTCCACTCTGAAAGGACGGGGGTAAAGAAGAGTTGCTCCTCTGAACTCACCACTCTGACAGGATGGGGGTAAAGGAGAGTTTCTCCTCTGAACTCTCCACCCTGACAGGACGGGGGTAAAGAGTTTCTCCTCTGAACTCTCCACTCTGACAGGACGGGGGTAAAGGGGAGTTTCTCCTCTGAACTCACCACTTTGACAGGACGGGGGTAAAGGAGAGTTTCTACTCTGAACTCTCCACTCTGACAGGACGGGGGTAAAGGCGAGTTTCTCCTTTGAACTCTCCACCCTGACAGGACGGGGGTAAAGAGTTTCTCCTCTGAACTCACCACTCTGACAGGACGGGGGTAAAGAAGAGTTTCTCCTCTGAACTCTCCACCCTGACAGGACGGGGGTGAAGAGTTTCTCCTCTGAACTCTCCACTCTGACAGGATGGGGGGAAGGAAGAGTTGCTCCTCTGAACTCTCCACCCTGACAGGACGGGGGTGAAGAGTTTCTCCTCTGAACTCTCCACTCTGACAGGATGGGGGTAAAGGACAGTTTCTCCTCTGAACTCTCCACTCTGACAGGATGGGGTAAA